>NW_027411697.1:0-246095 GCF_047663935.1 Musca autumnalis
TTCCCAATACAAAAGTTCACCGGGCATGACTTTCCCAATAGAAAAGTTCACCGGGCATGACTTTCCCAGTACAAAAGATCACCGGGCATGACTTTCCCAATACAAAAGTTCACCGGGCATGACTTTCCCAATACAAAAGTTGACCGGGCATGACTTTCCCAATACAAAAGTTCACCGGGCATGACTTTCCAATACAAAAGTTCACCGGGCATGACTTTTCCCATACAAAAGTTGACCGGGCATGACTTTCCCAATACAAAAATTCACCGGGCATGACTTTCCCAATACAAAAGTTCACCGGGCATGACTTTCCCAATACAAAAGTTGACCGGGCATGACTTTCCCAATACAAAAGTTCACCGGGCATGACTTTCCCAGTACAAAAGCTCACCGGGCATGACTTTCCCAATACAAAAGTTCACCGGGCATGACTTTCCCAATACAAAAGTTCACCGGGAATGACTTTCCCAGTACAAAAGATCACCGGGCATGACTTTTCCCATACAAAAGTTGACCGGGCATGACTTTCCCAATACAAAAGTTGACCGGGCATGACTTTCCCAATACAAAAGTTCACCGGGCATGACTTTCCCATACAAAAGTTCACCGGGCATGACTTTCCCAATACAAAAGTTCACCGGGCATGACTTTCCCAGTACAAAAGATCACCGGACATGACTTTCCCAATACAAAAGTTGACGGGCATGACTTTCCCAATACAAAAGTTCACCGGGCATGACTTTCCCAGTACAAAAGTTCACCGGGCATGACTTTCCCAATACAAAAGTTCACCGGGCATGACTTTCCCAATAGAAAAGTTCACCGGGCATGACTTTCCCAGTACAAAAGATCACCGGGCATGACTTTCCCAATACAAAAGTTCACCGGGCATGACTTTCCCAATACAAAAGTTGACCGGGCATGACTTTCCCAATACAAAAGTTCACCGGGCATGACTTTCCCAATACAAAAGTTCACCGGGCATGACTTTCCCAATACAAAAGTTGACCGGGCATGACTTTCCCAAATACAAAAATTCACCGGGCATGACTTTCCCAATACAAAAGTTCACCGGGCATGACTTTCCCAATACAAAAGTTGACCGGGCATGACTTTCCCAATACAAAAGTTCACCGGGCATGACTTTCCCAGTACAAAAGTTCACCGGGCATGACTTTCCCAATACAAAAGTTCACCGGGCATGACTTTCCCAATACAAAAGTTCACCGGGCATGACTTTCCCAGTACAAAAGATCACCGGGCATGACTTTCCCAATACAAAAGTTCACCGGGCATGACTTTCCCAATACAAAAGTTGACCGGGCATGACTTTCCCAATACAAAAGTTCACCGGGCATGACTTTCCCAATACAAAAGTTCACCGGGCATGACTTTTCCCATACAAAAGTTGACCGGGCATGACTTTCCCAATACAAAAGTTCACCGGGCATGACTTTTCCCATACAAAAGTTGACCGGGCATGACTTTCCCAATACAAAAGTTCACCGGGCATGACTTTCCCAATACAAAAGTTCACCGGGCATGACTTTCCCAATACAAAAGTTCACCGGGCATGACTTTCCCAATACAAAAGTTCACCGGGCATGACTTTCCCAATACAAAAGTTGACCGGGCATGACTTTCCCAATACAAAAGTTCACCGGGCATGACTTTCCCAATACAAAAGTTCACCGGGCATGACTTTCCCAATACAAAAGTTGACCGGGCATGACTTTCCCAATACAAAAGTTCACCGGGCATGACTTTCCCAGTACAAAAGTTCACCGGGCATGACTTTCCCAATACAAAAGTTCACCGGGCATGACTTTCCCAATACAAAAGTTCACCGGGCATGACTTTCCCAGTACAAAAGATCACCGGGCATGACTTTCCCAATACAAAAGTTCACCGGGCATGACTTTCCCAATACAAAAGTTGACCGGGCATGACTTTCCCAATACAAAAGTTCACCGGGCATGACTTTCCCAATACAAAAGTTCACCGGGCATGACTTTTCCCATACAAAAGTTGACCGGGCATGACTTTCCCAATACAAAAGTTCACCGGGCATGACTTTTCCCATACAAAAGTTGACCGGGCATGACTTTCCCAATACAAAAGTTCACCGGGCATGACTTTCCCAATACAAAAGTTCACCGGGCATGACTTTCCCAATACAAAAGTTCACCGGGCATGACTTTCCCAATACAAAAGTTCACCGGGCATGACTTTCCCAATACAAAAGTTCACCGGGCATGACTTTCCCAATACAAAAGTTGACCGGGCATGACTTTCCCAATACAAAAGTTCACCGGGCATGACTTTCCCAGTACAAAAGTTCACCGGGCATGACTTTCCCAATACAAAAGTTCACCGGGCATGACTTTCCCAATACAAAAGTTCACCGGGCATGACTTTCCCAGTACAAAAGATCACCGGGCATGACTTTCCCAATACAAAAGTTCACCGGGCATGACTTTCCCAATACAAAAGTTCACCGGGCATGACTTTCCCAATACAAAAGTTGACCGGACATGACTTTCCCAATACAAAAGTTCACCGGGCATGACTTTTCCCATACAAAAGTTGACCGGGCATGACTTTCCCAATACAAAAGTTCACCGGGCATGACTTTCCCAATACAAAAGTTCACCGGGCATGACTTTCCCAATACAAATGTTCACCGGGCATGACTTTCCCAATACAAAAGTTCACCGGGCATGACTTTCCCAGTACAAAAGTTCACCGGGCATGACTTTCCCAGTACAAAAGTTCACCGGGCATGACTTTTCCCATACAAAAGTTGACCGGGCATGACTTTCCCAATACAAAAGTTCACCGGGCATGACTTTCCCAATACAAAAGTTCACCGGGCATGACTTTCCCAATACAAAAGTTCACCGGGCATGACTTTCCCAGTACAAAAGATCACCGGGCATGACTTTCCCAATACAAAAGTTCACCGGGCATGACTTTCCCAATACAAAAGTTGACCGGGCATGACTTTCCCAATACAAAAGTTCACCGGGCATGACTTTCCCAATACAAAAGTTCACCGGGCATGACTTTTCCCATACAAAAGTTGACCGGGCATGACTTTCCCAATACAAAAGTTCACCGGGCATGACTTTTCCCATACAAAAGTTGACCGGGCATGACTTTCCCAATACAAAAGTTCACCGGGCATGACTTTCCCAATACAAAAGTTCACCGGGCATGACTTTCCCAATACAAAAGTTCACCGGGCATGACTTTCCCAATACAAAAGTTCACCGGGCATGACTTTCCCAATACAAAAGTTGACCGGGCATGACTTTCCCAATACAAAAGTTCACCGGGCATGACTTTCCCAATACAAAAGTTCACCGGGCATGACTTTCCCAATACAAAAGTTGACCGGGCATGACTTTCCCAATACAAAAGTTGACCGGGCATGACTTTCCCAATACAAAAGTTCACCGGGCATGACTTTCCCAATACAAAAGTTCACCGGGCATGACTTTCCCAATACAAAAGTTGACTTTCCCAATACAAAAGTTCACCGGGCATGACTTTCCCAGTACAAAAGTTCACCGGGCATGACTTTCCCAATACAAAAGTTCACCGGGCATGACTTTCCCAATACAAAAGTTCACCGGGCATGACTTTCCCAGTACAAAAGATCACCGGGCATGACTTTCCCAATACAAAAGTTCACCGGGCATGACTTTCCCAATACAAAAGTTGACCGGGCATGACTTTCCCAATACAAAAGTTCACCGGGCATGACTTTCCCAATACAAAAGTTCACCGGGCATGACTTTTCCCATACAAAAGTTGACCGGGCATGACTTTCCCAATACAAAAGTTCACCGGGCATGACTTTTCCCATACAAAAGTTGACCGGGCATGACTTTCCCAATACAAAAGTTCACCGGGCATGACTTTCCCAATACAAAAGTTCACCGGGCATGACTTTCCCAATACAAAAGTTCACCGGGCATGACTTTCCCAATACAAAAGTTCACCGGGCATGACTTTCCCAATACAAAAGTTCACCGGGCATGACTTTCCCAATACAAAAGTTGACCGGGCATGACTTTCCCAATACAAAAGTTCACCGGGCATGACTTTCCCAGTACAAAAGTTCACCGGGCATGACTTTCCCAATACAAAAGTTCACCGGGCATGACTTTCCCAATACAAAAGTTCACCGGGCATGACTTTCCCAGTACAAAAGATCACCGGGCATGACTTTCCCAATACAAAAGTTCACCGGGCATGACTTTCCCAATACAAAAGTTCACCGGGCATGACTTTCCCAATACAAAAGTTGACCGGACATGACTTTCCCAATACAAAAGTTCACCGGGCATGACTTTTCCCATACAAAAGTTGACCGGGCATGACTTTCCCAATACAAACGTTCACCGGGCATGACTTTCCCAATACAAAAGTTCACCGGGCATGACTTTCCCAATACAAATGTTCACCGGGCATGACTTTCCCAATACAAAAGTTCACCGGGCATGACTTTCCCAGTACAAAAGTTCACCGGGCATGACTTTCCCAGTACAAAAGTTCACCGGGCATGACTTTTCCCATACAAAAGTTGACCGGGCATGACTTTCCCAATACAAAAGTTGACCGGGCATGACTTTCCCAATACAAAAGTTTCACCGGGCATGACTTTTCCCATACAAAAGTTCACCGGGCATGACTTTTCCCCATACAAAAGTTCACCGGGCATGACTTTCCCAATACAAAGTTGACCGGGCATGACTTTTCCCATACAAAAGTTCACCGGGCATGACTTTCCCAATACAAAAGTTCACCGGGCATGACTTTCCCAGTACAAAAGTTCACCGGGCATGATTTTCCCATACAAAAGTTCACCGGGCATGACTTTCCCAATACAAATGTTCACCGGGCATGACTTTTCCCATACAAAAGTTCATCGGGCATGACTTTTCCCATACAAAAGTTCACCGGGCATGACTTTCCCAATACAAAAGTTCACCGGGCATGACTTTCCCAGTACAAAAGATCACCGGGCATGACTTTCCCAATACAAAAGTTCACCGGGCATGACTTTTCCCATACAAAAGTTCACCGGGCATGACTTTTCCCATACAAAAGTTCACCGGGCATGACTTTCCCAGTACAAAAGATCACCGGGCATGACTTTTCCCATACAAAAGTTGACCAGGCATGACTTTCCCAATACAAAAGTTCACCGGGCATGACTTTTCCCATACAAAAGTTGACCGGGCATGACTTTCCCAATACAAAAGTTGACCGGGCATGACCTTCCCAATACAAAAGTTCACCGGGAATGACTTTTCCCATACAAAAGTTCACCGGGCATGACTTTCCCAATACAAAAGTTCACCGGGCATGACTTTCCCAGTGCAAAAGATCACCGGGCATGACTTTCCCAGTACAAAAGTTCACCGGGCATGACTTTTCCCATAAAAAAGTTCACCGGGCATGACTTTCCCAGTACAAAAGATCACCGGGCATGACTTTCCCAATACAAAAGTTCACCGGGCATGACTTTCCCAATACAAAAGTTCACCGGGCATGACTTTCCTAATACAAAAGTTGACCGGGCATGACTTTCCCAATACAAAAGTTGACCGGGCATGACTTTCCCAATACAAAAGTTGACCGGGCATGACTTTCCCAATACAAAAGTTCACCGGGCATGACTTTCCCAATACAAAAGTTCACCGGGCATGACTTTCCCATACAAAAGTTCACCGGGCATGACTTTCCCAATACAAAAGTTCACCGGGCATGACTTTCCCAGTACAAAAGTTCACCGGGCATGACTTTCCCAATACAAAAGTTCACCGGGCATGACTTTCCCAATACAAAAGTTGACCGGGCATGACTTTCCTAATACAAAAGTTGACCGGGCATGACTTTCCCAATACAAAATTTCACCGGGCATGACTTTCCCAGTACAAAAGTTCACCGGGCATTACTTTCCCAGTACAAAAGATCACCGGGCATGACTTTCCCAATACAAAAGTTGACCGGGCATGACTTTCCCAATACAAAAGTTCACCGGGCATGACTTTTCCCATACAAAAGTTCACCCGGGCATGACTTTTCCCATACAAAAGTTCACCGGGCATGACTTTCCCAGTACAAAAGTTCACCGGGCATGACTTTCCCAATACAAAAGTTCACCGGGCATGACTTTTCCCATACAAAAGTTGACCAGGCATGACTTTCCCAATACAAAAGTTCACAGAGCATGACTTTTCCCATACAAAAGTTGACCGGGCATGACTTTCCCAATACAAAAGTTCACCGGGCATGACTTTCCCAATACAAAAGTTCACCGGGCATGACTTTCCCAATACAAAAGTTCACCGGGCATGACTTTCCCAGTACAAAAGATCACCGGGCATGACTTTCCCAATACAAAAGTTCACCGGGCATGACTTTCCCAATACAAAAGTTCACCGGGCATGACTTTCCCAATACAAAAGTTGACCGGACATGACTTTCCCAATACAAAAGTTCACCGGGCATGACTTTTCCCATACAAAAGTTGACCGGGCATGACTTTCCCAATACAAAAGTTCACCGGGCATGACTTTCCCAATACAAAAGTTCACCGGGCATGACTTTCCCAATACAAATGTTCACCGGGCATGACTTTCCCAATACAAAAGTTCACCGGGCATGACTTTCCCAGTACAAAAGTTCACCGGGCATGACTTTCCCAGTACAAAAGTTCACCGGGCATGACTTTTCCCATACAAAAGTTGACCGGGCATGACTTTCCCAATACAAAAGTTGACCGGGCATGACTTTCCCAATACAAAAGTTCACCGGGCATGACTTTTCCCATACAAAAGTTCACCGGGCATGACTTTTCCCCATACAAAAGTTCACCGGGCATGACTTTCCCAATACAAAAGTTGACCGGGCATGACTTTTCCCATACAAAAGTTCACCGGGCATGACTTTCCCAATACAAAAGTTCACCGGGCATGACTTTCCCAGTACAAAAGTTCACCGGGCATGATTTTCCCATACAAAAGTTCACCGGGCATGACTTTCCCAATACAAATGTTCACCGGGCATGACTTTTCCCATACAAAAGTTCATCGGGCATGACTTTTCCCATACAAAAGTTCACCGGGCATGACTTTCCCAATACAAAAGTTCACCGGGCATGACTTTCCCAGTACAAAAGATCACCGGGCATGACTTTCCCAATACAAAAGTTCAACGGGCATGACTTTTCCTATACATAAGTTCACCGGGCATGACTTTTCCCATACAAAAGTTCACCGGGCATGACTTTTCCCATACAAAAGTTCACCGGGCATGACTTTCCCAGTACAAAAGATCACCGGGCATGACTTTTCCCATACAAAAGTTGACCAGGCATGACTTTCCCAATACAAAAGTTCACCGGGCATGACTTTTCCCATACAAAAGTTGACCGGGCATGACTTTCCCAATACAAAAGTTGACCGGGCATGACCTTCCCAATACAAAAGTTCACCGGGAATGACTTTTCCCATACAAAAGTTCACCGGGCATGACTTTCCCAATACAAAAGTTCACCGGGCATGACTTTCCCAGTGCAAAAGATCACCGGGCATGACTTTCCCAGTACAAAAGTTCACCGGGCATGACTTTTCCCATACAAAAGTTCACCGGGCATGACTTTCCCAGTACAAAAGATCACCGGGCATGACTTTCCCAATACAAAAGTTCACCGGGCATGACTCTCCCAATACAAAAGTTCACCGGGCATGACTTTCCTAATACAAAAGTTGACCGGGCATGACTTTCCCAATACATAAGTTGACCGGGCATGACTTTCCCAATACAAAAGTTGACCGGGCATGACTTTCCCAATACAAAAGTTCACCGGGCATGACTTTCCCAATACAAAATTCACCGGGCATGACTTTCCCATACAAAAGTTCACCGGGCATGACTTTCCCAATACAAAAGTTCACCGGGCATGACTTTCCCAGTACAAAAGTTCACCGGGCATGACTTTCCCAATACAAAAGTTCACCGGGCATGACTTTCCCAATACAAAAGTTGACCGGGCATGACTTTCCTAATACAAAAGTTGACCGGGCATGACTTTCCCAATACAAAATTTCACCGGGCATGACTTTCCCAGTACAAAAGTTCACCGGGCATTACTTTCCCAGTACAAAAGATCACCGGGCATGACTTTCCCAATACAAAAGTTGACCGGGCATGACTTTCCCAATACAAAAGTTCACCGGGCATGACTTTTCCCATACAAAAGTTCACCGGGCATGACTTTTCCCATACAAAAGTTCACCGGGCATGACTTTCCCAGTACAAAAGTTCACCGGGCATGACTTTCCCAATACAAAAGTTCACCGGGCATGACTTTTCCCATACAAAAGTTGACCAGGCATGACTTTCCCAATACAAAAGTTCACCGAGCATGACTTTTCCCATACAAAAGTTGACCGGGCATGACTTTCCCAATACAAAAGTTCACCGGGCATGACTTTCCCAATACAAAAGTTCACCGGGCATGACTTTCCCAATACAAAAGTTCACCGGGCATGACTTTCCCAGTACAAAAGTTCACCGGGCATGACTTTCCCAGTACAAAAGATCACCGGGCATGACTTTCCCAATACAGAAGTTGACCGGGCATGACTTTCCCAGTACAAATGTTCACCGGGCATGACTTTCCCAGTACAAAAGATCACCGGGCATGACTTTCCCAATACAAAAGTTCACCGGGCATGACTTTCCCAATACAAAAGTTCACCGGGCATGACTTTCCTAATACAAAAGTTCACCGGGCATGACTTTCCTAATACAAAAGTTGACCGGGCATGACTTTCCCAATACAAAAGTTGACCGGGCATGACTTTCCCAATACAAAAGTTGACCGGGCATGACTTTCCCAATACAAAAGTTCACCGGGCATGACTTTCCCAATACAAAAGTTCACCGGGCATGACTTTCCCATACAAAAGTTCACCGGGCATGACTTTCCCAATACAAAAGTTCACCGGGCATGACTTTCCCAGTACAAAAGTTCACCGGTCATGACTTTCCCAATACAAAAGTTCACCGGGCATGACTTTCCCAATACAAAAGTTGACCGGGCATGACTTTCTTAATACAAAAGTTGACCGGGCATGACTTTCCCAATACAAAAGTTCACCGGGCATGACTTTCCCAGTACAAAAATTCACCGGGCATGACTTTCCCAGTACAAAAGATCACCGGGCATGACTTTCCCAATACAAAAGTTGACCGGGCATGACTTTCCCAATACAAAAGTTCACCGGGCATGACTTTCCCAATACAAAAGTTCACCGGGCATGACTTTCCCAATACAAAAGTTCACCGGGCATGACTTTCCCAGTACAAAAGTTCACCGGGCATGACTTTCCCAATACAAAAGTTCACCGGGCATGACTTTCCCAGTACAAAAGTTCACCGGGCATGACTTTTCCCATACCAAAGTTCACCGGGCATGACTTTCCCAATACAAAAGTTCACCGGGCATGACTTTCCCAATACAAAAGTTCACCGGGCATGACTTTCCCAATACAAAAGTTCACCGGGCATGACTTTCCCAGTACAAAAGATCACCGGGCATGACTTTCCCAATACAAAAGTTGACCGGGCATGACTTTCCCAATACAAAAGTTGACCGGGCATGACTTTCACAGTACAAATGTTCACCGGGCATGACTTTCCCAATACAAAAGTTGACCGGGCATGACTTTTCCCATACAAAAGTTCACCGGGCATGACTTTCCCAATACAAAAGTTCACCGGGCATGATTTTCCCATACAAAAGTTCACCGGGCATGACTTTCCCAATACAAAAGTTGACCGGGCATGACTTTCCCATACAAAAGTTCACCGGGCATGACTTTTCCCATACAAAAGTTCACCGGGCATGACTTTTCCCATACAAAAGTTCACCGGGCATGGCTTTCCCAGTACAAAAGATCACCGGGCATGACTTTCCCAATACAAAAGTTCACCGGGCATGACTTTCCCAATACAAAAGTTCACCGGGCATGACTTTCCCAATACAAAAGTTCACCGGGCATGACTTTCCCAATACAAAAGTTCACCGGGCATGATTTTCTCAATACAAAAGTTGACCGGGCATGACTTTCCCATACAAAAGTTCACCGGGCATGACTTTTCCCATACAAAAGTTCACCGGACATGACTTTTCCCATACAAAAGTTCACCGGGCATGACTTTCCCAGTACAAAAGATCACCGGGCATGACTTTCCCAATACAAAAGTTCACCGGGCATGACTTTCCCAATACAAAAGTTCACCGGGCATGACTTTCCCAATACAAAAGTTCACCGGGCATGACTTTCCCAATACAAAAGTTCACCGGGCATGACTTTCAAAGTACAAAAGATCACCGGGCATGACTTTCCCAATACAAAAGTTCACCGGGCATGACTTTCCCAATACAAAAGTTCACCGGGCATGACTTTCCCAATACAAAAGTTCACCGGGCATGACTTTCCCAATACAAAAGTTCACCGGGCATGACTTTCCCAGTAAAAAAGTTCACCGGGCATGACTTTCCCAGTACAAAAGATCACCGGGCATGACTTTCCCAATACAAAAGTTCACCGGGCATGACTTTCCCAGTACAAAAGTTCACCGGGCATGACTTTCCCAATACAAAAGTTCACCGGGCATGACTTTCCCAATACAAGAGTTCACCGGGCATGACTTTCCTAATACAAAAGTTGACCGGGCATGACTTTCCCAATACAAAAGTTTACCGGGCATGACTTTCCCAGTACAAAAGTTCACCGGGCATGACTTTCCCAGTACAAAAGATCACCGGGCATGACTTTCCCAATACAAAAGTTGACCGGGCATGACTTTCCCAATACAAAAGTTCACCGGGCATGACTTTCCCAATACAAAAGTTCACCGGCATGACTTTCCCAATACAAAAGTTCACCGGGCATGACTTTCCCAGTACAAAAGTTCACCGGGCATGACTTTCCCAATACAAAAGTTCACCGGGCATGACTTTCCCAGTACAAAAGATCACCGGGCATGACTTTCCCAATACAAAAGTTCACCGGGCATGACTTTTCCCATACAAAAATTCACCGGGCATTACTTTTCCCATACAAAAGTTCACCGGGCATGACTTTCCCAATACAAAAGTTCACCGGGCATGACTTTCCCAATACAAAAGTTCACCGGGCATGACTTTCCCAATACAAAAGTTCACCGGGCATGACTTTCCCAATACAAAAGTTCACCGGGCATGACTTTCCCAATACAAAAGTTCACCGGGCATGACTTTCCCAATACAAAAGTTCACCGGGCATGACTTTCCCAATACAAAAGTTCACCGGGCATGACTTTCCCAATACAAAAGTTCACCGGGCATGACTTTCCCAATACAAAAGTTGACCGGGCATGACTTTCCCAATACAAAAGTTGACCGGGCATGACTTTCCCATACAAAAGTTCACCGGGCATGACTTTTCCCATACAAAAGTTCACCGGGCATGACTTTTCCCATACAAAAGTTCACCGGGCATGACTTTCCCAGTACAAAAGATCACCGGGCATGACTTTCCCAATACAAAAGTTCACCGGGCATGACTTTCCCAATACAAAAGTTCACCGGGCATGACTTTCCCAATACAAAAGTTCACCGGGCATGACTTTCCAAATACAAAAGTTCACCGGGCATGACTTTCCCAGTACAAAAGATCACCGGGCATGACTTTCCCAATACAAAAGTTCACCGGGCATGACTTTCCCAATACAAAAGTTCACCGGGCATGACTTTCCCAATACAAAAGTTCACCGGCATGACTTTCCCAATACAAAAGTTCACCGGGCATGACTTTCCCAGTACAAAAGTTCACCGGGCATGACTTTCCCAATACAACATTTCACCGGGCATGACTTTCCCAGTACAAAAGATCACCGGGCATGACTTTCCCAATGCAAAAGTTCACCGGGCATGACTTTCCCAATACAAAAGTTCACCGGGCATGACTTTTCCCATACAAAAATTCACCGGGCATTACATTTCCCATACAAAAGTTCACTGGGCATGACTTTCCCAATACAAAAGTTCACCGGGCATGACTTTCCCAATACAAAAGTTCACCGGGCATGACTTTCCCAATACAAAAGTTCACCGGGCATGACTTTCCCAATACAAAAGTTCACCGGGCATGACTTTCCCAATACAAAAGTTCACCGGGCATGACTTTCCCAATACAAAAGTTCACCGGGCATGACTTTCCCAATACAAAAGTTCACCGGGCATGACTTTTCCCATACAAAAGTTCACCGGGCATGACTTTCCCAGTACAAAAGATCACCGGGCATGACTTTCCCAATACAAAAGTTCACCGGGCATGACTTTCCCAATACAAAAGTTCACCGGGCATGACTTTCCCAGTACAAAAGATCACCGGGCATGACTTTCCCAATACAAAAGTTGACCGGGCATGACTTTCCCAATACAAAAGTTGACGGGCATGACTTTCCCAGTACAAATGTTCACCGGGCATGACTTTCCCAATACAAAAGTTCACCGGGCATGACTTTCCCAATACAAAAGTTCACCGGGCATGACTTTCCCAGTACAAAAGATCACCGGGCATGACTTTCCCAATACAAAAGTTGACGGGCATGACTTTTCCAATACAAAAGTTCACCGGGCATGACTTTCCCAATACAAAAGTTCACCGGGCATGACTTTCCCAATACAAAAGTTCACCGGGCATGACTTTCCCAATACAAAAGTTCACTGGGCATGACTTTTCCCATACAAAAGTTCACCGGGCATGACTTTCCCAATACAAAAGTTGACCGGGCATGACTTTCCCAATACAAAAGTTGACGGGCATGACTTTTCCAATACAAAAGTTCATCGGGCATGACTTTCCCAATACAAAAGATCACCGGGCATGACTTTCCCAATACAAAAGTTGACCGGGCATGACTTTCCCAGTACAAAAGTTCACCGGGCATGACTTTCCCAATACAAAAGTTCACCGGGCATGACTTTTCCCATACAAAAGTTCACCGGGCATGACTTTCCCAATACAAAAGTTCACCGGGCATGACTTTCCCAGTACAAAAGTTCACCGGGCATGACTTTCCTAATACAAAAGTTCACCGGGCATGACTTTCCCAGTACAAAAGTTCACCGGGCATGACTTTCCTAATACAAAAGATGACCGGGCATGACTTTCCCAATACAAAAGTTCACCGGGCATGACTTTCCCAGTACAAAAGTTCACCGGGCATGACTTTCCCAGTACAAAAGATCACCGGGCATGACTTTCCCAATACAAAAGTTGACCGGGCATGACTTTCCCAATACAAAAGTTCACCGGGCATGACTTTCCCAGTACAAAAGTTCACCGGGCATGACTTTCCTAATACAAAAGTTCACCGGGCATGACTTTCCCAATACAAAAGTTCACCGGGCATGACTTTCCCAATACAAAAGTTCACCGGGCATGACTTTCCCAGTACAAAAGTTCACCGGGCATGACTTTCCCAATACAAAAGTTCACCGGGCATGACTTTCCCAATACAAAAGTTCACCGGGCATGACTTTCCCAATACAAAAGTTCACCGGGCATGACTTTCCCAATGCAAAAGTTCACCGGGAATGACTTTCCTAATACAAAAGATCACCGGGCATGAATTCCCATACAAAAGTTTACCGGGCATGACTTTCCCAGTACAAAAGATCACCGGGCATGACTTTCCCAATACAAAAGTTCACCGGGCATGACTTTCCCAATACAAAAGTTCACCGGGTATGACTTTCCCAATACAAAAGTTGACCGGGCATGACTTTCCCAATACAAAAGATCACCGGGCATGACTTTCCCAGTACAAAAGTTCACCGGGCATGACTTTCCCAATACAAAAGTTCACCGGGCATGACTTTCCCAGTACAAAAGATCACCGGGCATGACTTTCCCAATACAAAAGTTGACCGGGCATGACTTTCCCAATACAAAAGTTCACCGGGCATGACTTTTCCCATACAAAAGTTCACCGGGCATGACTTTCCCAATACAAAAGATCACCGGGCATGACTTTCCCAGTACAAAAGTTCACCGGGCATGACTTTCCTAATACAAAAGTTCACCGGGCATGACTTTCCCAGTACAAAAGTTCACCGGGCATGACTTTCCTAATACAAAAGTTCACCGGGCATGACTTTCCCAATACAAAAGTTCACCGGGCATGACTTTCCCAGTACAAAAGTTCACCGGGCATGACTTTCCCAGTACAAAAGATCACCGGGCATGACTTTTCCCATACAAAAGTTCACCGGGCATGACTTTCCCAATACAAAAGTTCACCGGGCATGGCTTTCCCAATACAAAAGTTCACCGGGCATGACTTTCCCAGTACAAAAGTTCACCGGGCATGACTTTCCTAATACAAAAGTTCACCGGGCATGACTTTCCCAATACAAAAGTTCACCGGGCATGACTTTCCCAGTACAAAAGTTCACCGGGCATGACTTTCCCTGTACAAAAGATCAACGGGCATGACTTTCCCAATACAAAAGTTCACCGGTCATGACTTTCCCAACACAAAAGTTCACCGGGCATGACTTTCCCAATACAAAAGTTCACCGGGCATGACTTTCCCAATACAAAAGTTGACCGGGCATGACTTTCCCAGTACAAAAGATCACC
Organism: Musca autumnalis; assembly: GCF_047663935.1. Classification (NCBI taxonomy): domain Eukaryota; kingdom Metazoa; phylum Arthropoda; class Insecta; order Diptera; family Muscidae; genus Musca; species Musca autumnalis. Next base: position 14,721 of record NW_027411697.1, read on the forward strand.
GGGCATGGCTTTCCCAATACAAAAGTTGACCGGGCATGACTTTCCCAATACAAAAGTTCACCGGGCATGACTTTTCCCATACAAAAGTTCACCGGGCATGACTTTTCCCATACAAAAGTTCACCGGGCATGACTTTCCCAATACAAAAGTTCACCGGGCATGACTTTCCCAATACAAAAGTTCACCGGGCATGACTTTCCCAATACAAAAGTTGACCGGGCATGACTTTCCCAATACAAAAGTTGACCGGGCATGACTTTCCCAATACAAAAGTTCACCGGGCATGACTTTTCCCATACAAAAGTTCACCGGGCATGACTTTCCCAATACAAAAGTTCACCGGGCATGACTTTCCCAGTACAAAAGATCACCGGGCATGACTTTCCCAATACAAAAGTTCACCGGGCATGACTTTCCCAATACAAAAGTTGACCGGGCATGACTTTCCCAATACAAAAGTTCACCGGGCATGACTTTCCCAATACAAAAGTTCACCGGGCATGACTTTCCCAATACAAAAGTTCACCGGGCATGACTTTCCCAGTACAAAACATCACCGGGCATGACTTTTCCCATACAAAAGTTCACCGGGCATGACTTTCCCAGTACAAAAGATCACCGGGCATGACTTTCCCAATACAAAAGTTCACCGGGCATGACTTTCCCAATACAAAAGTTCACCGGGCATGACTTTCCCAGTACAAAAGTTCACCGGGCATGACTTTCCCAATACAAAAGTTCACCGGGCATGACTTTCCCAATACAAACGTTCACCGGGCATGACTTTCCCAGTACAAAAGTTCACCGGGCATGACTTTCCCAATACAAAAGTTCACCGGGCATGACTTTCCCAATACAAAAGTTCACCGGGCATGACTTTCCCAGTACAAAAGTTCACCGGGCATGACTTTCCTAATACAAAAGTTCACCGGGCATGACTTTCCCAATACAAAAGTTCACCGGGCATGACTTTCCCAATACAAAAGTTCACCGGGCATGACTTTCGCAGTACAAAAGTTCACCGGGCATGACTTTCCCAATACAAAAGTTCACCGGGCATGACTTTCCCAATACAAAAGTTCACCGGGCATGACTTTCCCAATACAAAAGTTCACCGGGCATGACTTTCCCAATACAAAAGTTCACCGGGCATGACTTTCCCAATACAAAAGATCACCGGGCATGACTTTTCCCATACAAAAGTTCACCGGGCATGACTTTCCCAGTACAAAAGATCACCGGGCATGACTTTCCCAATACAAAAGTTCACCGGTCATGACTTTCCCAATACAAAAGTTCACCGGGCATGACTTTCCCAATACAAAAGTTGACCGGGCATGACTTTCCCAATACAAAAGATCACCGGGCATGACTTTCCCAGTACAAAAGTTCACCGGGCATGACTTTCCCAATACAAAAGTTCACCGGGCATGACTTTCCCAGTACAAAAGATCACCGGGCATGACTTTCCCAATACAAAAGTTCACCGGGCATGACTTTCCCAGTACAAAAGATCACAGGGCATGACTTTCCCAATACAAAAGTTGACCGGGCATGACTTTCCCAATACAAAAGTTCACCGGGCATGACTTTTCCCATACAAAAGTTCACCGGGCATGACTTTCCCAATACAAAAGATCACCGGGCATGACTTTCCCAGTACAAAAGTTCACCGGGCATGACTTTTCCCATACAAAAGTTCACCGGGCATGACTTTCCCAATACAAAAGTTGACCGGGCATGACTTTCCCAGTACAAAAGATCACCGGGCATGGCTTTCCCAATACAAAAGTTGACCGGGCATGACTTTCCCAATACAAAAGTTCACCGGGCATGACTTTCCCAATACAAAAGTTGACCGGGCATGACTTTCCCAATACAAAAGTTCACCGGGCTTGACTTTTCCCATACAAAAGTTGACCGGGCATGACTTTCCCAATACAAAAGTTGACCGGGAATGACTTTTCCCATACAAAAGTTCACCGGGCATAACTTTCCCAATACAAAAGTTGACCGGGCATGACTTTCCCAGTACAAAAGATCACCGGGCATGACCAATACAAAAGTTGACCGGGCATGACTTTCCCAATACAAAAGTTCACCGGGCATGACTTTCCCAATACAAAAGTTCACCGGGCATGACTTTCCCAATACAAAAGTTCACCGGGCATGACTTTCCCAGTACAAAAGATCACCGGGCATGACTTTCCCAATACAAAAGTTCACCGGGCATGACTTTCCCAATACAAAAGTTGACCGGGCATGACTTTCCCAATACAAAAGTTCACCGGGCATGACTTTCCCAATACAAAAGTTCACCGGGCATGACTTTCCCAATACAAAAGTTCACAGGGCATGACTTTCCCAATACAAAAGTTGACCGGGCATGACTTTCCCAATACAAAAGTTGACCGGGCATGACTTTCCCAATACAAAAGTTGACCGGGCATGACTTTTCCCATACAAAAGTTCACCGGGCATAACTTTCCCAATACAAAAGTTGACCGGGCATGACTTTCCCAGTACAAAAGATCACCGGGCATGACCAATACAAAAGTTGACCGGGCATGACTTTCCCAATACAAAAGTTCACCGGGCATGACTTTCCCAATACAAAAGTTCACCGGGCATGACTTTCCCAATACAAAAGTTCACCGGGCATGACTTTCCCAGTACAAAAGATCACCGGGCATGACTTTCCCAATACAAAAGTTCACCGGGCATGACTTTCCCAATACAAAAGTTGACCGGGCATGACTTTCCCAATACAAAAGTTCACCGGGCATGACTTTCCCAATACAAAAGTTCACCGGGCATGACTTTCCCAATACAAAAGTTCACCGGGCATGACTTTCCCAGTACAAAAGATCACCGGGCATGACTTTTCCCATACAAAAGTTCACCGGGCATGACTTTCCCAATACAAAAGTTCACCGGGCATGACTTTCCCAATACAAAAGTTGACCGGGCATGACTTTCCCAATACAAAAGTTCACCGGGCATGACTTTCCCAATACAAAAGTTCACCGGGCATGACTTTCCCAATACAAAAGTTCACCGGGCATGACTTTCCCAGTACAAAAGTTCACCGGGCATGACTTTCCCAATACAAAAGTTCACCGGGCATGACTTTACCAATACAAACGTTCACCGGGCATGACTTTCCCAGTACAAAAGTTCACCGGGCATGACTTTCCCAATACAAAAGTTCACAGGGCATGACTTTCCCAATACAAAAGTTCACCGGGCATGACTTTCCCAGTACAAAAGTTCACCGGGCATGACTTTCCTAATACAAAAGTTCACCGGGCATGACTTTCCCAATACAAAAGTTCACCGGGCATGACTTTCCCAATACAAAAGTTCACCGGGCATGACTTTCCCAGTACAAAAGTTCACCGGGCATGACTTTCCCAATACAAAAGTTCACCGGGCATGACTTTCCCAATACAAAAGTTCACCGGGGATGACTTTCCCAATACAAAAGTTGACCGGGCATGACTTTCCCAATACAAAAGTTCACCGGGCATGACTTTTCCCATACAAAAGTTCACCGGGCATGACTTTTCCCATACAAAAGTTCACCGGGCATGACTTTCCCAATACAAAAGTTCACCGGGCATGACTTTCCCAATACAAAAGTTCACCGGGCATGACTTTCCCAATACAAAAGTTGACCGGGCATGACTTTCCCAATACAAAAGTTGACCGGGCATGACTTTCCCAATACAAAAGTTCACCGGGCTTGACTTTTCCCATACAAAAGTTGACCGGGCATGACTTTCCCAATACAAAAGTTGACCGGGCATGACTTTTCCCATACAAAAGTTCACCGGGCATAACTTTCCCAATACAAAAGTTGACCGGGCATGACTTTCCCAGTACAAAAGATCACCGGGCATGACCAATACAAAAGTTGACCGGGCATGACTTTCCCAATACAAAAGTTCACCGGGCATGACTTTTCCCATACAAAAGTTCATCGGGCATGACTTTTCCCATACAAAAGTTCACCGGGCATGACTTTCCCAATACAAAAGTTCACCGGGCATGATTTTCCTAATACAAAAGTTCACCGGGCATGACTTTTCCCATACAAAAGTTCACCGGGCATGACTTTCCCAATACAAAAGTTGACCGGGCATGACTTTCCCAATACAAAAGTTGACCGGGCATGACTTTTCCCATACAAAAGTTCACCGGGCATGACTTTCCCAATACAAAAGTTCACCGGGCATGACTTTCCCAATACAAAAGTTCACCGGGCATGACTTTCCCAATACAAAAGTTGACCGGGCATGACTTTCCCAATACAAAAGTTCACCGGGCATGACTTTCCCAATACAAAAGTTGACCGGGCATGACTTTTCCCATACAAAAGTTGACCGGGCATGACTTTCCCAATACAAAAGTTGACCGGGCATGACTTTCTCAATACAAAAGTTCACCGGGCATGACTTTCCCATACAAAAGTTCACCGGGCATGACTTTCCCAATACAAAAGTTCACCGGGCATGACTTTCCCAGTACAAAAGATCACCGGGCATGACTTTCCCAATACAAAAGTTGACCGGGCATGACTTTCCCAATACAAAAGTTCACCGGGCATGACTTTCCCAATACAAAAGTTGACCGGGCATGACTTTTCCCATACAAAAGTTGACCGGGCATGACTTTCCCAATACAAAAGTTGACCGGGCATGACTTTCCCAATACAAAAGTTCACCGGGCATGACTTCCCATACAAAAGTTCATCGGGCATGACTTTCCCAATACAAAAGTTCACCGGGCATGACTTTCCCAATACAAAAGTTCACCGGGCATGACTTTCCCAGTACAAAAGATCACCGGGCATGACTTTTCCCATACAAAAGATCACCGGGCATGACTTTCCCAGTACAAAAGATCACCGGGCATGACTTTCCCAATACAAAAGTTCACCGGGCATGACTTTCCCAATACAAAAGTTGACCGGGCACGACTTTCCCAATACAAAAGTTCACCGGGCATGACTTTCCCAATACAAAAGTTCACCGGGCATGACTTTCCCAATACAAAAGTTCACCGGGCATGACTTTCCCAGTACAAAAGTTCACCGGGCATGACTTTCCCAATACAAAAGTTCACCGGGCATGACTTTCCCAATACAAAAGTTCACCGGGCATGACTTTCCCAGTACAAAAGTTCACCGGGCATGACTTTCCCAATACAAAAGTTGACCGGGCATGACTTTCCCAATACAAAAGTTGACCGGGCATGACTTTTCCCATACAAAAGTTGACCGGGCATGACTTTCCCAATACAAAAGTTGACCGGGCATGACTTTCTCAATACAAAAGTTCACCGGGCATGACTTTCCCATACAAAAGTTCACCGGGCATGACTTTCCCAATACAAAAGTTCACCGGGCATGACTTTCCCAGTACAAAAGATCACCGGGCATGACTTTCCCAATACAAAAGTTGACCGGGCATGACTTTCCCAATACAAAAGTTCACCGGGCATGACTTTCCCAATACAAAAGTTGACCGGGCATGACTTTTCCCATACAAAAGTTGACCGGGCATGACTTTCCCAATACAAAAGTTGACCGGGCATGACTTTCCCAATACAAAAGTTCACCGGGCATGACTTCCCATACAAAAGTTCATCGGGCATGACTTTCCCAATACAAAAGTTCACCGGGCATGACTTTCCCAATACAAAAGTTCACCGGGCATGACTTTCCCAGTACAAAAGATCACCGGGCATGAGTTTTCCCATACAAAAGATCACCGGGCATGACTTTCCCAGTACAAAAGATCACCGGGCATGACTTTCCCAATACAAAAGTTCACCGGGCATGACTTTCCCAATACAAAAGTTGACCGGGCACGACTTTCCCAATACAAAAGTTCACCGGGCATGACTTTCCCAATACAAAAGTTCACCGGGCATGACTTTCCCAATACAAAAGTTCACCGGGCATGACTTTCCCAGTACAAAAGTTCACCGGGCATGACTTTCCCAATACGAAAGTTCACCGGGCATGACTTTCCCAATACAAAAGTTCACCGGGCATGACTTTCCCAGTACAAAAGTTCACCGGGCATGACTTTCCCAATACAAAAGTTCACCGGGCATGACTTTCCCAATACAAAAGTTCACCGGTCATGACTTTCCCAGTACAAAAGTTCACCGGGCATGACTTTCCTAATACAAAAGTTCACCGGGCATGACTTTCCCAATACAAAAGTTCACCGGGCATGACTTTCCCAATACAAAAGTTCACCGGGCATGACTTTCCCAGTACAAAAGTTCACCGGGCATGAATTTCCCAGTACAAAAGTTCACCGGGCATAACTTTCCCAGTACAAAAGATCACCGGGCATGACTTTCCCAATACAAAAGTTCACCGGGCATGACTTTCCCAATACAAAAGTTCACCGGGCATGACTTTCCCAGTACAAAAGTTCACCGGGCATGACTTTCCCAATACAAAAGTTGACCGGGCATGACTTTTCCCATACAAAAGTTCACCGGGCATAACTTTCCCAATACAAAAGTTGACCGGGCATGACTTTCCCAGTACAAAAGATCACCGGGCATGACCAATACAAAAGTTGACCGGGCATGACTTTCCCAATACAAAAGTTCACCGGGCATGACTTTTCCCATACAAAAGTTCATCGGGCATGACTTTTCCCATACAAAAGTTCACCGGGCATGACTTTCCCAATACAAAAGTTCACCGGGCATTATTTTCCTAATACAAAAGTTCACCGGGCATGACTTTTCCCATACAAAAGTTCACCGGGCATGACTTTCCCAATACAAAAGTTGACCGGGCATGACTTTCCCAATACAAAAGTTGACCGGGCATGACTTTTCCCATACAAAAGTTCACCGGGCATGACTTTCCCAATACAAAAGTTCACCGGGCATGACTTTCCCAATACAAAAGTTCACCGGGCATGACTTTCCCAATACAAAAGTTGACCGGGCATGACTTTCCCAATACAAAAGTTCACCGGGCATGACTTTCCCAATACAAAAGTTGACCGGGCATGACTTTTCCCATACAAAAGTTGACCGGGCATGACTTTCCCAATACAAAAGTTGACCGGGCATGACTTTCTCAATACAAAAGTTCACCGGGCATGACTTTCCCATACAAAAGTTCACCGGGCATGACTTTCCCAATACAAAAGTTCACCGGGCATGACTTTCCCAGTACAAAAGATCACCGGGCATGACTTTCCCAATACAAAAGTTGACCGGGCATGACTTTCCCAATACAAAAGTTCACCGGGCATGACTTTCCCAATACAAAAGTTGACCGGGCATGACTTTTCCCATACAAAAGTTGACCGGGCATGACTTTCCCAATACAAAAGTTGACCGGGCATGACTTTCCCAATACAAAAGTTCACCGGGCATGACTTCCCATACAAAAGTTCATCGGGCATGACTTTCCCAATACAAAAGTTCACCGGGCATGACTTTCCCAATACAAAAGTTCACCGGGCATGACTTTCCCAGTACAAAAGATCACCGGGCATGACTTTTCCCATACAAAAGATCACCGGGCATGACTTTCCCAGTACAAAAGATCACCGGGCATGACTTTCCCAATACAAAAGTTCACCGGGCATGACTTTCCCAATACAAAAGTTGACCGGGCACGACTTTCCCAATACAAAAGTTCACCGGGCATGACTTTCCCAATACAAAAGTTCACCGGGCATGACTTTCCCAATACAAAAGTTCACCGGGCATGACTTTCCCAGTACAAAAGTTCACCGGGCATGACTTTCCCAATACAAAAGTTCACCGGGCATGACTTTCCCAATACAAAAGTTCACCGGGCATGACTTTCCCAGTACAAAAGTTCACCGGGCATGACTTTCCCAAAAAAGTTGACCGGGCATGACTTTCCCAATACAAAAGTTGACCGGGCATGACTTTTCCCATACAAAAGTTGACCGGGCATGACTTTCCCAATACAAAAGTTGACCGGGCATGACTTTCTCAATACAAAAGTTCACCGGGCATGACTTTCCCATACAAAAGTTCACCGGGCATGACTTTCCCAATACAAAAGTTCACCGGGCATGACTTTCCCAGTACAAAAGATCACCGGGCATGACTTTCCCAATACAAAAGTTGACCGGGCATGACTTTCCCAATACAAAAGTTCACCGGGCATGACTTTCCCAATACAAAAGTTGACCGGGCATGACTTTTCCCATACAAAAGTTGACCGGGCATGACTTTCCCAATACAAAAGTTGACCGGGCATGACTTTCCCAATACAAAAGTTCACCGGGCATGACTTCCCATACAAAAGTTCATCGGGCATGACTTTCCCAATACAAAAGTTCACCGGGCATGACTTTCCCAATACAAAAGTTCACCGGGCATGACTTTCCCAGTACAAAAGATCACCGGGCATGAGTTTTCCCATACAAAAGATCACCGGGCATGACTTTCCCAGTACAAAAGATCACCGGGCATGACTTTCCCAATACAAAAGTTCACCGGGCATGACTTTCCCAGTACAAAAGTTCACCGGGCATGACTTTCCCAATACGAAAGTTCACCGGGCATGACTTTCCCAATACAAAAGTTCACCGGGCATGACTTTCCCAGTACAAAAGTTCACCGGGCATGACTTTCCCAATACAAAAGTTCACCGGGCATGACTTTCCCAATACAAAAGTTCACCGGGCATGACTTTCCCAGTACAAAAGTTCACCGGGCATGACTTTCCTAATACAAAAGTTCACCGGGCATGACTTTCCCAATACAAAAGTTCACCGGGCATGACTTTCCCAATACAAAAGTTCACCGGGCATGACTTTCCCAGTACAAAAGTTCACCGGGCATGAATTTCCCAGTACAAAAGTTCACCGGGCATAACTTTCCCAGTACAAAAGATCACCGGGCATGACTTTCCCAATACAAAAGTTCACCGGGCATGACTTTCCCAATACAAAAGTTCACCGGGCATGACTTTCCCAGTACAAAAGTTCACCGGGCATGACTTTCCCAATACAAAAGTTGACCGGGCATGACTTTTCCCATACAAAAGTTCACCGGGCATAACTTTCCCAATACAAAAGTTGACCGGGCATGACTTTCCCAGTACAAAAGATCACCGGGCATGACCAATACAAAAGTTGACCGGGCATGACTTTCCCAATACAAAAGTTCACCGGGCATGACTTTTCCCATACAAAAGTTCATCGGGCATGACTTTTCCCATACAAAAGTTCACCGGGCATGACTTTCCCAATACAAAAGTTCACCGGGCATGATTTTCCTAATACAAAAGTTCACCGGGCATGACTTTTCCCATACAAAAGTTCACCGGGCATGACTTTCCCAATACAAAAGTTGACCGGGCATGACTTTCCCAATACAAAAGTTGACCGGGCATGACTTTTCCCATACAAAAGTTCACCGGGCATGACTTTCCCAATACAAAAGTTCACCGGGCATGACTTTCCCAATACAAAAGTTCACCGGGCATGACTTTCCCAATACAAAAGTTGACCGGGCATGACTTTCCCAATACAAAAGTTCACCGGGCATGACTTTCCCAATACAAAAGTTGACCGGGCATGACTTTTCCCATACAAAAGTTGACCGGGCATGACTTTCCCAATACAAAAGTTGACCGGGCATGACTTTCTCAATACAAAAGTTCACCGGGCATGACTTTCCCATACAAAAGTTCACCGGGCATGACTTTCCCAATACAAAAGTTCACCGGGCATGACTTTCCCAGTACAAAAGATCACCGGGCATGACTTTCCCAATACAAAAGTTGACCGGGCATGACTTTCCCAATACAAAAGTTCACCGGGCATGACTTTCCCAATACAAAAGTTGACCGGGCATGACTTTTCCCATACAAAAGTTGACCGGGCATGACTTTCCCAATACAATAGTTGACCGGGCATGACTTTCCCAATACAAAAGTTCACCGGGCATGACTTCCCATACAAAAGTTCATCGGGCATGACTTTCCCAATACAAAAGTTCACCGGGCATGACTTTCCCAATACAAAAGTTCACCGGGCATGACTTTCCCAGTACAAAAGATCACCGGGCATGACTTTTCCCATACAAAAGATCACCGGGCATGACTTTCCCAGTACAAAAGATCACCGGGCATGACTTTCCCAATACAAAAGTTCACCGGGCATGACTTTCCCAATACAAAAGTTGACCGGGCACGACTTTCCCAATACAAAAGTTCACCGGGCATGACTTTCCCAATACAAAAGTTCACCGGGCATGACTTTCCCAATACAAAAGTTCACCGGGCATGACTTTCCCAGTACAAAAGTTCACCGGGCATGACTTTCCCAATACAAAAGTTCACCGGGCATGACTTTCCCAATACAAAAGTTCACCGGGCATGACTTTCCCAGTACAAAAGTTCACCGGGCATGACTTTCCCAAAAAAGTTGACCGGGCATGACTTTCCCAATACAAAAGTTGACCGGGCATGACTTTTCCCATACAAAAGTTGACCGGGCATGACTTTCCCAATACAAAAGTTGACCGGGCATGACTTTCTCAATACAAAAGTTCACCGGGCATGACTTTCCCATACAAAAGTTCACCGGGCATGACTTTCCCAATACAAAAGTTCACCGGGCATGACTTTCCCAGTACAAAAGATCACCGGGCATGACTTTCCCAATACAAAAGTTGACCGGGCATGACTTTCCCAATACAAAAGTTCACCGGGCATGACTTTCCCAATACAAAAGTTGACCGGGCATGACTTTTCCCATACAAAAGTTGACCGGGCATGACTTTCCCAATACAAAAGTTGACCGGGCATGACTTTCCCAATACAAAAGTTCACCGGGCATGACTTCCCATACAAAAGTTCATCGGGCATGACTTTCCCAATACAAAAGTTCACCGGGCATGACTTTCCCAATACAAAAGTTCACCGGGCATGACTTTCCCAGTACAAAAGATCACCGGGCATGAGTTTTCCCATACAAAAGATCACCGGGCATGACTTTCCCAGTACAAAAGATCACCGGGCATGACTTTCCCAATACAAAAGTTCACCGGGCATGACTTTCCCAATACAAAAGTTGACCGGGCACGACTTTCCCAATACAAAAGTTCACCGGGCATGACTTTCCCAGTACAAAAGTTCACCGGGCATGACTTTCCTAATACAAAAGTTCACCGGGCATGACTTTCCCAATACAAAAGTTCACCGGGCATGACTTTCCCAATACAAAAGTTCACCGGGCATGACTTTCCCAGTACAAAAGTTCACCGGGCATGAATTTCCCAGTACAAAAGTTCACCGGGCATAACTTTCCCAGTACAAAAGATCACCGGGCATGACTTTCCCAATACAAAAGTTCACCGGGCATGACTTTCCCAATACAAAAGTTCACCGGGCATGACTTTCCCAGTACAAAAGTTCACCGGGCATGACTTTCCTAATACAAAAGTTCACCGGGCATGACTTTCCCAATACAAAAGTTCACCGGGCATGACTTTCCCAATACAAAAGTTCACCGGGCATGACTTTCCCAGTACAAAAGTTCACCGGGCATAACTTTCCCAATACAAAAGTTCACCGGGCATGACTTTCCCAATGCAAAAGTTCACCGGGCATGACTTTCCCAATACAAAAGTTCACCGGGCATGACTTTCCCAATACAAAAGTTCACCGGGCATGACTTTCCCAATACAAAAGATCACCGGGCATGACTTTTCCCATACAAAAGTTCACCGGGCATGACTTTCCCAGTACAAAAGATCACCGGGCATGACTTTCCCAATACAAAAGATCACCGGGCATGACTTTCCCAGTACAAAAGTTCACCGGGCATGACTTTCCCAATACAAAAGTTCACCGGGCTTGACTTTCCCAGTACAAAAGATCACCGGGCATGACTTTCCCAATACAAAAGATCACCGGGCATGACTTTCCCAGTACAAAAGTTCACCGGGCATGACTTTCCCAATACAAAAGTTCACCGGGCTTGACTTTCCCAGTACAAAAGATCACCGGGCATGACTTTCCCAATACAAAAGTTCACCGGGCATGACTTTCCCAGTACAAAAGATCACCGGGCATGACTTTCCCAATACAAAAGTTGACCGGGCATGACTTTCCCAGTACAAAAGTTCACCGGGCTTGACTTTCCTAATACAAAAGTTCACCGGGCATGACTTTCCCAGTACAAAAGTTCACCGGGCATGACTTTCCCAGTACAAAAGTTCACCGGGCATGACTTTCCTAATACAAAAGTTCACCGGGCATGACTTTCCCAGTACAAAAGTTCACCGGGCATGACTTTCCTAATACAAAAGTTGACCGGGCATGACTTTCCCAATACAAAAGTTCACCGGGCATGACTTTCCCAGTACAAAAGTTCACCGGGCATGACTTTCCCAATACAAAAGTTCACCGGCCATGACTTTCCCAATACAAAAGTTGACCGGGCATGACTTTCCCAGTACAAAAGATCACCGGGCATGACTTTCCCAATACAAAAGTTGACCGGGCATGACTTTCCCAATACAAAAGTTCACCGGGCATGACTTTTCCCATACAAAAGTTCACCGGGCATGACTTTTCCCATACAAAAGTTCACCGGGAATGACTTTCCCAATACAAAAGTTGACCGGGCATGACTTTTCCCATACAAAAGTTCACCGGGCATGACTTTCCCAATACAAAAGTTGACCGGGCATGACTTTCCCAGTACAAAAGATCACCGGGCATGACTTTCCCAATACAAAAGTTGACCGGGCATGACTTTCCCAATACAAAAGTTGACCGGGCATGACTTTTCCCATACAAAAGTTCACCGGGCATGACTTTTCCCATACAAAAGTTCACCGGGCATGACTTTCCCAATACAAAAGTTCACCGGGCATGTCTTTCCCAATACAAAAGTTCACCGGGCATGACTTTTCCCATACAAAAGTTCACCGGCCATGACTTTCCCAGTACAAAAGATCACCGGGCATGACTTTCCCAATACAAAAGTTCACCGGGCATGACTTTCCCAATACAAAAGTTGACCGGGCATGACTTTCCCAATACAAAAGTTGACCGGGCATGACTTTCCCAATACAAAAGTTCACCGGGCATGACTTTTCCCATACAAAAGTTGACCGGGCATGACTTTCCCAGTACAAAAGATCACCGGGCATGACTTTCCCAATACAAAAGTTCACCGGGCATGACTTTCCCAATACAAAAGTTCACCGGGCATGACTTTCCCAGTACAAAAGTTCACCGGGCATGACCTTCCCAGTACAAAAGATCACCGGGCATGACTTTCCCAATACAAAAGTTCACCGGGCATGACTTTCCCAATACAAAAGTTCACCGGGCATGACTTTCCGAGTACAAAAGTTCACCGGGCATGACTTTCCCAATACAAAAGTTCACCGGGCATGACTTTCCCAATACAAAAGTTGACCGGGCATGACTTTCCCAATACAAAAGTTCACCGGGCATGACTTTCCCAGTACAAAAGATCACCGGGCATGACTTTCCCAATACAAAAGTTGACCGGGCATGACTTTCCCAGTACAAAAGTTCACCGGGCATGACTTTCCTAATACAAAAGTTCACCGGGCATGACTTTCCCAGTACAAAAGTTCACCGGGCATGACTTTCCCAGTACAAAAGTTCACCGGGCATGACTTTCCTAATACAAAAGTTCACCGGGCATGACTTTCCCAGTACAAAAGTTCACCGGGCATGACTTTCCCAATACAAAAGTTCACCGAGCATGACTTTCCCAATACAAAAGTTGACCGGGCATGACTTTCCCAATACAAAAGTTCACCGGGCATGACTTTCCCAGTACAAAAGTTCACCGGGCATGACTTTCCCAATACAAAAGTTCACCGAGCATGACTTTCCCAATACAAAAGTTGACCGGGCATGACTTTCCCAGTACAAAAGATCACCGGGCATGACTTTCCCAATACAAAAGTTGACCGGGCATGACTTTCCCAATACAAAAGTTCACCGGGCATGACTTTTCCCATACAAAAGTTCACCGGGCATGACTTTTCCCATACAAAAGTTCACCGGGCATGACTTTCCCAATACAAAAGTTGACCGGGCATGACTTTTCCCATACAAAAGTTCACCGGGCATGACTTTCCCAATACAAAAGTTGACCGGGCATGACTTTCCCAGTACAAAAGATCACCGGGCATGACTTTCCCAATACAAAAGTTGACCGGGCATGACTTTCCCAATACAAAAGTTGACCGGGCATGACTTTTCCCATACAAAAGTTCACCGGGCATGACTTTTCCCATACAAAAGTTCACCGGGCATGACTTTCCCAATACAAAAGTTCACCGGGCATGACTTTCCCAATACAAAAGTTCACCGGGCATGACTTTTCCCATACAAAAGTTCACCGGCCATGACTTTCCTGTACAAAAGATCACCGGGCATGACTTTCCCAATACAAAAGTTCACCGGGCATGACTTTCCCAATACAAAAGTTGACCGGGCATGACTTTCCCAATACAAAAGTTGACCGGGCATGACTTTCCCAATACAAAAGTTCACCGGGCATGACTTTTCCCATACAAAAGTTGACCGGGCATGACTTTCCCAGTACAAAAGATCACCGGGCATGACTTTCCCAATACAAAAGTTCACCGGGCATGACTTTCCCAATACAAAAGTTCACCGGGCATGACTTTCCCAGTACAAAAGTTCACCGGGCATGACCTTCCCAGTACAAAAGATCACCGGGCATGACTTTCCCAATACAAAAGTTCACCGGGCATGACTTTCCCAATACAAAAGTTCACCGGGCATGACTTTCCCAGTACAAAAGTTCACCGGGCATGACTTTCCCAATACAAAAGTTCACCGGGCATGACTTTCCCAATACAAAAGTTGACCGGGCATGACTTTCCCAATACAAAAGTTCACCGGGCATGACTTTCCCAGACAAAAGATCACCGGGCATGACTTTCCCAATACAAAAGTTCACCGGGCATGACTTTCCCAATACAAAAGTTGACCGGGCATGACTTTCCCAATACAAAAGTTCACCGGGCATGACTTTTCCCATACAAAAGTTCACCGGGCATGACCTTCCCAATACAAAAGTTGACCGGGCATGACTTTCCCAATACAAAAGTTGACCGGGCATGACTTTTCCCATACAAAAGTTCACCGGGCATGACTTTCCCAGTACAAAAAATCACCGGGCATGACTTTCCCAATACAAAAGTTCACCGGGCATGACTTTCCCAATACAAAAGTTGACCGGGCATGACTTTCCCAATACAAAAGTTCACCGGGCATGACTTTCCCAATACAAAAGTTGACCGGGCATGACTTTTCCCATACAAAAGTTGACCGGGCATGACTTTCCCAATACAAAAGTTGACCGGGCATGACTTTCCCAATACAAAAGTTCACCGGGCATGACTTTCCCATACAAAAGTTCACCGGGCATGACTTTCCCAATACAAAAGTTCACCGGGCATGACTTTCCCAGTACAAAAGATCACCGGGCATGACTTTCCCAATACAAAAGTTGACCGGGCATGACTTTCCCAATACAAAAGTTGACCGGGCATGACTTTTCTCATACAAAAGTTGACCGGGCATGACTTTCCCAATACAAAAGTTGACCGGGCATGACTTTCCCAATACAAAAGTTCACCGGGCATGACTTCCCATACAAAAGTTCATCGGGCATGACTTTCCCAATACAAAAGTTCACCGGGCATGACTTTCCCAATACAAAAGTTCACCGGGCATGACTTTCCCAGTACAAAAGATCACCGGGCATGACTTTTCCCATACAAAAGTTCACCGGGCATGACTTTCCCAGTACAAAAGATCACCGGGCATGACTTTCCCAATACAAAAGTTCACCGGGCATGACTTTCCCAATACAAAAGTTGACCGGGCATGACTTTCCCAATACAAAAGTTCACCGGGCATGACTTTCCCAATACAAAAGTTCACCGGGCATGACTTTCCCAATACAAAAGTTCACCGGGCATGACTTTCCCAATACAAAAGTTCACCGGGCATGACTTTCCCAGTACAAAAGTTCACCGGGCATGACTTTCCCAATACAAAAGTTCACCGGGCATGACTTTCCCAATACAAAAGTTCACCGGGCATGACTTTCCCAGTACAAAAGTTCACCGGGCATGACTTTCCTAATACAAAAGTTCACCGGGCATGACTTTCCCAATACAAAAGTTCACCGGGCATGACTTTCCCAATACAAAAGTTCACCGGGCATGACTTTCCCAGTACAAAAGTTCACCGGGCATGACTTTCCCAGTACAAAAGATCACCGGGCATAACTTTCCCAGTACAAAAGATCACCGGGCATGACTTTTCCCATACAAAAGTTCACCGGGCATGACTTTCCCAGTACAAAAGATCACCGGGCATGACTTTCCCAATACAAAAGTTCACCGGGCTTGACTTTCCCAATACAAAAGTTGACCGGGCATGACTTTCCCAATACAAAAGTTGACCGGGCATGACTTTCCCAATACAAAAGTTCACCGGGCCATGACTTTCCCAATACAAAAGTTCACCGGGCATGACTTTCCCAGTACAAAAGTTCACCGGGCATGACTTTCCCAGTACAAAAGTTCACCGGGCATGACTTTCCTAATACAAAAGTTCACCGGGCATGACTTTCCCAATACAAAAGTTCACCGGGCATGACTTTCCCAATACAAAAGTTCACCGGGCATGACTTTCCCAATACAAAAGTTCACCGGGCATGACTTTCCCAGTACAAACGTTCACCGGGCATGACTTTCCCAATACAAAAGTTCACCGGGCATGACTTTCCCAATACAAAGTTCACCGGGCATGACTTTCCCAATACAAAAGTTCACCGGGCATGACTTTCCCAATACAAAAGTTCACCGGGCATGACTTTCCCAGTACAAAAGATCACCGGGCATGACTTTCCCAATACAAAAGTTCACCGGGCATGACTTTCCCAATACAAAAGTTCACCGGGCATGACTTTCCCAATACAAAAGTTGACCGGGCATGACTTTCCCAATACAAAAGATCACCGGGCATGACTTTCCCAGTACAAAAGTTCACCGGGCATGACTTTCCCAATACAAAAGTTCACCGGGGCATGACTTTCCCAGTACAAAAGATCAACGTGCATGACTTCCCAATACAAAAGTTCACCGGGCATGACTTTCCCAGTACAAAAGATCACCGGGCATGACTTTCCCAATACAAAAGTTGACCGGGCATGACTTTCCCAATACAAAAGTTCACCGGGCATGATTTTCCCATACAAAAGTTCACCGGGCATGACTTTCCCAATACAAAAGATCACCGGGCATGACTTTCCCAGTACAAAAGTTCACCGGGCATGACTTTCCCAATACAAAAGTTCACCGGGCATGAATTTTCCCATACAAAAGTTCACTGGGCATGACTATCCCAGTACAAAAGATCACCGGGCATGACTTTCCCAGTACAAAAGATCACCGGGCATGACTTTTCCCATACAAAAGTTGACCGGGCATGACTTTCCCAGTACAAAAGATCACCGGGCATGACTTTCCCCATACAAAAGTTCACCGGGCATGACTTTCCCAATGCAAAAGTTCACCGGGCATGACTTTCCCAATACAAAAGTTGACCGGGCATGACTTTCCCAGTACAAAAGATCACCGGGCATGACTTTTCCCATACAAAACTTCACAGGGCATGACTTTTCCCATACAAAAGTTCACCGGGCATGACTTTCCCAGTACAAAAGATCACCGGGCATGACTTTCCCAATACAAAAGTTCACCGGGCATGACTTTCCCAATACAAAAGTTCACCGGGCATGACTTTTCCCATACAAAAGTTCACCGGGCATGACTTTCCCAATACAAAAGTTCACCGGGCATGACTTTCCCAGTACAAAAGATCACCGGGCATGACTTTCCCAATACAAAAGTTCACCGGGCATGACTTTCCCAATACAAAAGTTCACCGGGCATGACTTTCCCAATACAAAAGTTGACCGGGCATGACTTTCCCAATACAAAAGTTCACCGGGCATGACTTTCCCAATACAAAAGTTGACCGGGCATGACTTTCCCAATACAAAAGTTCACCGGGCATGACTTTCCCAATACAAAAGTTCACCGGGCATGACTTTCCCAATACAAAAGTTCACCGGGCATGACTTTTCCCATACAAAAGTTCACCGGGCATGACTTTCCCAATACAAAAGTTCACCGGGCATGACTTTCCCAATACAAAAGTTCACCGGGCATGACTTTCCATACAAAAGTTCACCGGGCATGACTTTCCCAATACAAAAGTTCACCGGGCATGACTTTTCCCATACAAAAGTTCACCGGGCATGACTTTTCCCATACAAAAGTTCACCGGGCATGACTTTCCCAGTACAAAAGATCACCGGGCATGACTTTCCCAATACAAAAGTTCACCGGGCATGACTTTCCCAGTACAAAAGTTCACCGGGCATGACTTTCCCAATACAAAAGTTCACCGGGCATGACTTTCCCAATACAAAAGTTCACCGGGCATGACTTTCCCAATACAAAAGTTCACCGGGCATGACTTTCCCAATACAAAAGTTCACCGGGCATGACTTTCCCAATACAAAAGTTCACCGGGCATGACTTTCCCAATACAAAAGTTCACCGGGCATGACTTTCCCAATACAAAAGTTCACCGGGCATGACTTTACCAATACAAAAGTTCAATGGGCATGATTTTCTCAATACAAAAGATCACCGGGCATGACTTTCCCAATACAAAAGTTGACCGGGCATGACTTTCCCAGTACAAAAGATCACCGGGCATGACTTTCCCAATACAAAAGTTGACCGGGCATGACTTTCCCAATACAAGGGCATGACTTTCCCAATACAAAAGTTGACCGGGCATGACTTTCCCAATACAAAAGTTCACCGGGCATGACTTTCCCAATACAAAAGTTCACCGGGCATGACTTTCCCAATACAAAAGTTCTACGGGCATGACTTTCCCAATACAAAAGTTCACCGGGCATGACTTTTCCCCATACAAAAGTTCACCGGTCTTGACTTTTCCCATACAAAAGTTGACCGGGCATGACTTTCCCAATACAAAAGTTCACCGGGCATGACTTTCCCAATACAAAGTCACCGGGCATGACTTTCCCATACAAAAGTTCACCGGGCATGACTTTCCCAATACAAAAGTTCACCGGGCATGACTTTTCCCATACAAAAGTTCACCGGGCATGACTTTTCCCATACAAAAGTTCACCGGGCATGACTTTCCCAGTACAAAAGATCACCGGGCATGACTTTCCCAATACAAAAGTTCACCGGGCATGACTTTCCCAGTACAAAAGTTCACCGGGCATGACTTTCCCAATACAAAAGTTCACCGGGCATGACTTTCCCAATACAAAAGTTCACCGGGCATGACTTTTCCACTACAAAAGTTCACCGGGCATGACTTTCCCAATACAAAAGTTCACCGGGCATGACTTTCCCAATACAAAAGTTCACCGGGCATGACTTTCCCAATACAAAAGTTCACCGGGCATGACTTTCATAATACAAAAGTTCACCGGGCATGACTTTCCCAATACAAAAGTTCACCGGGCATGACATTCTCAATACAAAAGATCACCGGGCATGACTTTCCCAATACAAAAGTTGACCGGGCATGACTTTCCCAGTACAAAAGATCACCGGGCATGACTATCCCAATACAAAAGTTGACCGGGCATGACTTTCCCAGTACAAAAGTTCACCGGGCATGACTTTCCCAATACAAAAGATCACCGGGCATGACTTTCCCAGTACAAAAGTTGACCGGGCATGACTTTTCCCATACAAAAGTTCACCGGGCATGACTTTCCCAATACAAAAGTTGACCGGGCATGACTTTCCCAGTACAAAAGATCACCGGGCATGACTTTCCCAATACAAAAGTTGACCAGGCATGACTTTCCCAATACAAAAGTTCACCGGGCATGACTTTTCCCATACAAAAGTTCACCGGGCATGACTTTTCCCATACAAAAGTTCACCGGGCATGACTTTCCCAATACAAAAGTTCACCGGGCATGACTTTCCCATACAAAAGTTCACCGGGCATGACTTTCCCAATACAAAAGTTCACCGGGAATGACTTTTCCCATACAAAAGTTCACCGGGCATGACTTTTCCCATACAAAAGTTCACCGGGCATGACTTTCCCAGTACAAAAGATCACCGGGCATGACTTTCCCAATACAAAAGTTCACCGGGCATGACTTTCCCAGTACAAAAGTTCACCGGGCATGACTTTCCCAATACAAAAGTTCACCGGGCATGACTTTCCCAATACAAAAGTTCACCGGGCATGACTTTCCCACTACAAAAGTTCACCGGGCATGACTTTCCCAATACAAAAGTTCACCGGGCATGACTTTCCCAATACAAAAGTTCACCGGGCATGACTTTCCCAATACAAAAGTTCACCGGGCATGACTTTCCCAATACAAAAGTTCACCGGGCATGACTTTCATAATACAAAAGTTCACCGGGCATGACTTTCCCAATACAAAAGTTCACCGGGCATGACATTCTCAATACAAAAGATCACCGGGCATGACTTTCCCAATACAAAAGTTGACCGGGCATGACTTTCCCAGTACAAAAGATCACCGGGCATGACTATCCCAATACAAAAGTTGACCGGGCATGACTTTCCCAGTACAAAAGTTCACCGGGCATGACTTTCCCAATACAAAAGATCACCGGGCATGACTTTCCCAGTACAAAAGTTGACCGGGCATGACTTTTCCCATACAAAAGTTCACCGGGCATGACTTTCCCAATACAAAAGTTGACCGGGCATGACTTTCCCAGTACAAAAGATCACCGGGCATGACTTTCCCAATACAAAAGTTGACCAGGCATGACTTTCCCAATACAAAAGTTCACCGGGCATGACTTTTCCCATACAAAAGTTCACCGGGCATGACTTTTCCCATACAAAAGTTCACCGGGCATGACTTTCCCAATACAAAAGTTCACCGGGCATGACTTTCCCAATACAAAAGTTCACCGGGCATGACTTTCCCAGTACAAAAGTTCACCGGGCATGACTTTCCCAATACAAAAGATCACCGGGCATGACTTTCCCAATACAAAAGTTCACCGGGCATGACTTTTCCCATACAAAAGTTCACCGGGCATGACTTTCCCAGTACAAAAGATCACCGGGCATGACTTTCCCAATACAAAAGTTCACCGGGCATGACTTTCCCAATACAAAAGTTCACCGGGCATGACTTTTCCCATACAAAAGTTCACCGGGCATGACTTTCCCAATACAAAAGTTCACCGGGCATGACTTTCCCAGTACAAAAGATCACCGGGCATTACTTTCCCAATACAAAAGTTCACCGGGCATGACTTTCCCAATACAAAAGTTCACCGGGCATGACTTTCCCAATACAAAAGTTGACCGGGCATGACTTTCCCAATACAAAAGTTGACCGGGCATGACTTTCCCAATACAAGGGCATGACTTTCCCAATACAAAAGTTGACCGGGCATGACTTTTCCCATACAAAAGTTCACCGGGCATGACTTTCCCAATACAAAAGATCACCGGGCATGACTTTCCCAATACAAAAGTTCACCGGGCATGACTTTTCCCATACAAAAGTTCACCGGGCATGACTTTCCCAGTACAAAAGATCACCGGGCATGACTTTCCCAATACAAAAGTTGACCGGGCATGACTTTCCCAGTACAAAAGTTCACCGGGCATGACTTTCCCAATACAAAAGTTCACCGGGCATGACTTTCCCAATACAAAAGTTCACCGGGCATGACTTTCCCAATACAAAAGTTCACCGGGCATGACTTTCCCAATACAAAAGTTCACGGGGCATGACTTTCCCAATACAAAAGTTCACCGGGCATGACTTTCATAATAAAAAAGTTCACCGGGCATGACTTTCCCAATACAAAAGTTCACCGGGCATGACTTTCTCAATACAAAAGATCACCGGGCATGACTTTCCCAATACAAAAGTTGACCGGGCATGACTTTCCCAGTACAAAAGATCACCGGGCATGACTTTCCCAATACAAAAGTTGACCGGGCATGACTTTCCCAGTACAAAAGTTCACCGGGCATGACTTTCCCAATACAAAAGATCACCGGGCATGACTTTCCCAGTACAAAAGTTGACCGGACATGACTTTTCCCATACAAAAGTTCACCGGGCATGACTTTCCCAATACAAAAGTTGACCGGGCATGACTTTCCCAGTACAAAAGATCACCGGGCATGACTTTCCCAATACAAAAGTTGACCGGGCATGACTTTCCCAATACAAAAGTTCATCGGGCATGACTTTTCCCATTCAAAAGTTCACCGGGCATGACTTTTCCCATACAAAAGTTCACCGGGCATGACTTTCCCAATACAAAAGTTCACCGGGCATGACTTTCCCAATACAAAAGTTCACCGGGCATGACTTTCCCAATACAAAAGTTCACCGGGCATGACTTTCCCAGTACAAAAGTTCACCGGGCATGACTTTCCCAATACAAAAGATCACCGGGCATGACTTTCCCAATACAAAAGTTCACCGGGCATGACTTTTCCCATACAAAAGTTCACCGGGCATGACTTTCCCAGTACAAAAGATCACCGGGCATGACTTTCCCAATACAAAAGTTCACCGGGCATGACTTTCCCAATACAAAAGTTCACCGGGCATGATTTTTCCCATACAAAAGTTCACCGGGCATGACTTTCCCAATACAAAAGTTCACCGGGCATGACTTTCCCAGTACAAAAGATCACCGGGCATTACTTTCCCAATATAAAAGTTCACCGGGCATGACTTTCCCAATACAAAAGTTCACCGGGCATGACTTTCCCAATACAAAAGTTGACCGGGCATGACTTTCCCAATACAAAAGTTGACCGGGCATGACTTTCCCAATACAAGGGAATGACTTTCCCAATACAAAAGTTGACCGGGCATGACTTTCCCAATACAAAAGTTCACCGGGCATGACTTTCCCAATACAAAAGTTCACCGGGCATGACTTTCCCAATACAAAAGTTCACCGGGCATGACTTTCCCAATACAAAAGTTCACCGGGCATGACTTTTCCCATACAAAAGTTCACCGGGCATGACTTTTCCCATACAAAAGTTCACCGGGCATGACTTTCCCAATACAAAAGTTCACCGGGCATGACTTTCCCAATACAAAAGTTCACCGGGCATGACTTTCCCATACAAAAGTTCACCGGGCATGGCTTTCCCAATACAAAAGTTCACCGGGCATGACTTTTCCCATACAAAAGTTCACCGGGCATGACTTTTCCCATACAAAAGTTCACCGGGCATGACATTCCCAGTACAAAAGTTCACCGGTCATGACTTTCCCAATACAAAAGTTCACCGGGCATGACTTTCCCAATACAAAAGTTCACCGGGCATGACATTCCCAATACAAAAGTTCACCGGGCATGACTTTCCCAATACAAAAGTTCACCGGGCATGACTTTCCCAATACAAAAGTTCACGGGCATGACTTTCCCAATACAAAAGTTCACCGGGCATGACTTTCCCAATACAAAAATTCACCGGGCATGACTTTCCCAATACAAAAGTTCACCGGGCATGACTTTCCCAATACAAAAGTTCACCGGGCATGACTTTCCCAATACAAAAGTTCACCGGGCATGACTTTCCCAATACAAAAGTTCACCGGGCATGACTTTCCCAATACAAAAGTTCACCGGGCATGACTTTCTCAATACAAAAGATCACCGGGCATGACTTTCCCAATACAAAAGTTGACCGGGCATGACTTTCCCAGTACAAAAGATCACCGAGCATGACTTTCCCAATACAAAAGTTGACCGGGCATGACTTTCCCAGTACAAAAGTTCACCGGGCATGACTTTCCCAATACAGAAGATCACCGGGCATGACTTTCCCAGTACAAAAGTTGACCGGGCATGACTTTTCCCATACAAAAGTTCACCGGGCATGACTTTCCCAATACAAAAGTTGACCGGGCATGACTTTCCCAGTACAAAAGATCACCGGGCATGACTTTCCCAATACAAAAGTTGACCGGGCATGACTTTCCCAATACAAAAGTTCACCGGGCATGACTTTTCCCATACAAAAGTTCACCGGGCATAACTTTTCCCATACAAAAGTTCACCGGCCATGACTTTCCCAATACAAAAGTTCACCGGGCATGACTTTCCCAATACAAAAGTTCACCGGGCATGACTTTCAGAATACAAAAGTTCACCGGGCATGACTTTCCCAGTACAAAAGTTCACCGGGCATGACTTTCCCAATACAGAAGTTCACCGGGCATGACTTTCCCATTACAAAAGTTCACCGGGCATGACTTTCCCAATACAAAAGTTCACCGGGCCATGACTTTCCCAATACAAAAGTTCACCGGGCATGACTTTCCCAATACAAAAGTTGACCGGGCATGACTTTCCCAGTACAAAAGTTCACCGGGCATGACTTTCCCATACAAAAGATCACCGGCCATGACTTTCCCAATACAAAAGTTCACCGGGCATGACTTTCCCAATACAAAAGTTCACCGGGCATGACTTTCCCAATACAAAGTTCACCGGCATGACTTTCCCAGTACAAAAGATCACCCGGGCATGACTTTCCAAATACAAAAGTTGACCGGGCATGACTTTCCCAGTACAAATGTTCACCGGGCATGACTTTCCCAATACAAAAGTTCACCGGGCATGACTTTCCCAATACAAAAGTTCACCGGGCATGACCTTTCCCAGTACAAAAGATCACCGGGCATGACTTTCCCAATACAAAAGATCACCGGGCATGACTTTCCCAATACAAAAGTTGACCGGGCATGACTTTTCCCATACAAAAGTTCACCGGGCATGACTTTCCCAATACAAAAGTTCACCGGGCATGACTTTCCCAGTACAAAAGATCACCGGGCATGACTTTCCCAATACAAAAGTTCACCGGGCATGACTTTCCCAATACAAAAGTTCACCGGGCATGACTTTCCCAATACAAAAGATCACCGGGCATGACTTTCCCAATACAAAAGTTGACCGGGCATGACTTTCCCAATACAAAAGTTCACCGGGCATGACTTTTCCCAATACAAAAGTTCACCGGGCATGACTTTCCCAATACAAAGTTCACCGGGCATGACTTTCCCAGTACAAAAGATCACCGGGCATGACTTTCCCAATACAAAAGTTGACCGGGCATGACTTTCCCAATACAAAAGTTCACCGGGCATGACTTTCCCCATACAAAAGTTCACCGGGCATGACTTTCCCAATACAAAAGTTGACCGGGCATGACTTTCCCAATACAAAAGTTCACCGGGCATGACTTTCCCATACAAAAGTTGACCGGGCATGACTTTCCCAATACAAAAGTTCACCGGGCATGACTTTCCCAGTACAAAAGTTCACCGGGCATGACTTTTCCCATACAAAAGTTGACCGGGGCATGGCTTTCCCAATACAAAAGTTCACCGGGCATGACTTTCCCAGTACAAAAGTTCACCGGGCATGACTTTTCCCATACAAAAGTTCACCGGGCATGACTTTTCCCATACAAAAGTTCACCGGGCATGACTTTCCCAGCACAAAAGATCACCGGGCATGACTTTCCAATACAAAAGTTGACCGGGCATGACTTTCCCAAAACAAAAGTTCACCGGGCATGACTTTTCCCATACAAAAGTTCACCGGGCATGACTTTTCCCATACAAAAGTTCACCGGGCATGACTTTCCCAATACAAAAGTTCACCGGGCATGACTTTCCCAGTACAAAAGTTCACCGGGTATGACTTTCCCAATACAAAAGTTCACCGGGCATGACTTTTCCCATACAAAAGTTGACCGGACATGACTTTCCCAATACAAAAGTTCACCGGGCATGACTTTCCCAGTACAAAAGTTCTCCGGGCATGACTTTCCCAATACAAAAGTTGACCGGGCATGACTTTCCCAATACAAGGGCATGACTTTCCCAATACAAAAGTTCACCGGGCATGATTTTCCCAATGCAAAAGTTCACCGGGCATGACTTTCCCAATACAAAAGTTCACCGGGCATGACTTTCCCAATACAAAAGTTCACCGGACATGACTTTCCCAATACAAAAGTTCACCGGGCATGACTTTTCCCATACAAAAGTTCACCGGGCATGACTTTTCCCATACAAAAGTTGACCGGGCATGACTTTCCCCAATACAAAAGTTCACCGGGCATGACTTTCCCAATACAAAAGTTCACCGGGCATGACTTTCCCAGTACAAAGATCACCGGGCATGACTTTCCCAATACAAAAGTTCACCGGGCATGACTTTCCCAATACAAAAGTTGACCGGGCATGACTTTCCCAATACAAAAGTTCACCGGGCATGACTTTGCCCATACAAAAGTTCACCGGGCATGACTTTCCCAATACAAAAGTTCATCGGGCATGACTTTCCCAGTACAAAAGATCACCGGGCATGACTTTCCCAATACAAAAGTTCACCGGGCATGACTTTCCCAATACAAAAGTTCACCGGGCATGACTTTCCCAATACAAAAGATCACCGGGCATGACTTTCCCAATACAAAAGTTGACCGGGCATGACTTTCCCAATACAAAAGTTCACCGGGCATGATTTTTCCCATACAAAAGTTCACCGGGCATGACTTTCCCAATACAAAAGTTCACCGGGCATGACTTTCCCAGTACAAAAGATCACCGGGCATGACTTTCCCAATACAAAAGTTGACCGGGCATGACTTTCCCAATACAAAAGTTCACCGGGCATGACTTTTTCCATACAAAAGTTCACCGGGCATGACTTTCCCAATACAAAAGTTGACCGGGCATGACTTTCCCAATACAAAAGTTCACAGGGCATGACTTTTCCCATACAAAAGTTGACCGGGCATGACTTTCCCAATACAAAAGTTGACCGGGCATGACTTTCCCAGTACAAAAGTTCACCGGGCATGACTTTTCCCATACAAAGTTGACCGGGCATGACTTTTCCCATACAAAAGTTCACCGGGCATGACTTTCCCAGTACAAAAGTTCACCGGGCATGACTTTTCCCATACAAAAGTTCACCGGGCATGACTTTTCCCATACAAAAGTTCACCGGGCATGACTTTCCCAGTACAAAAGATCACCGGGCATGACTTTCCCAATACAAAAGTTGACCGGGCATGACTTTCCCAATACAAAGTTCACCGGGCATGACTTTTCCCATACAAAAGTTCACCGGGCATGACTTTTCCCATACAAAAGTTCACCGGGCATGACTTTCCCAATACAAAAGTTCACCGGGCATGACTTTCCCAGTACAAAAGTTCACCGGGTATGACTTTCCCAATACAAAAGTTCACCGGGCATGACTTTTCCCATACAAAAGTTGACCGGGCATGACCTTCCCAATACAAAAGTTCACCGGGCATGACTTTCCCAGTACAAAAGTTCTCCGGGCATGACTTTCCCAATACAAAAGTTGACCGGGCATGACTTTCCCAATACAAAAGTTGACCGGGCATGACTTTCCCAATACAAGGGCATGACTTTCCCAATACAAAAGTTGACCGGGCATGACTTTCCCAATACAAAAGTTCACCGGGCATGACTTTCCCAATGCAAAAGTTCACCGGGCATGACTTTCCCAATACAAAAGTTCACCGGGCATGACTTTCCCAATACAAAAGTTCACCGGGCATGACTTTTCCCATACAAAAGTTCACCGGGCATGACTTTTCCCATACAAAAGTTGACCGGGCATGACTTTCCCAATACAAAAGTTCACCGGGCATGACTTTCCCAATACAAAAGTTCACCGGGCATGACTTTCCCAGTACAAAAGATCACCGGGCATGACTTTCCCAATACAAAAAGTTCACCGGGCATGACTTTTCCCATACAAAAGTTCACCGGGCATGACTTTTCCCATACAAAAGTTCACCGGGCATGACTTTCCCAATACAAAAGTTCACCGGGCATGACTTTCCCAGTACAAAAGTTCACCGGGTATGACTTTCCCAATACAAAAGTTCACCGGGCATGACTTTTCCCATACAAAAGTTGACCGGACATGACTTTCCCAATACAAAAGTTCACCGGGCATGACTTTCCCAGTACAAAAGTTCTCCGGGCATGACTTTCCCAATACAAAAGTTGACCGGGCATGACTTTCCCAATACAAGGGCATGACTTTCCCAATACAAAAGTTCACCGGGCATGATTTTCCCAATGCAAAAGTTCACCGGGCATGACTTTCCCAATACAAAAGTTCACCGGGCATGACTTTCCCAATACAAAAGTTCACCGGACATGACTTTCCCAATACAAAAGTTCACCGGGCATGACTTTTCCCATACAAAAGTTCACCGGGCATGACTTTTCCCATACAAAAGTTGACCGGGCATGACTTTCCCAATACAAAAGTTCACCGGGCATGACTTTCCCAATACAAAAGTTCACCGGGCATGACTTTCCCAGTACAAAAGATCACCGGGCATGACTTTCCCAATACAAAAGTTCACCGGGCATGACTTTCCCAATACAAAAGTTGACCGGGCATGACTTTCCCAATACAAAAGTTCACCGGGCATGACTTTGCCCATACAAAAGTTCACCGGGCATGACTTTCCCAATACAAAAGTTCATCGGGCATGACTTTCCCAGTACAAAAGATCACCGGGCATGACTTTCCCAATACAAAAGTTCACCGGGCATGACTTTCCCAATACAAAAGTTCACCGGGCATGACTTTCCCAATACAAAAGATCACCGGGCATGACTTTCCCAATACAAAAGTTGACCGGGCATGACTTTCCCAATACAAAAGTTCACCGGGCATGATTTTTCCCATACAAAAGTTCACCGGGCATGACTTTCCCAATACAAAAGTTCACCGGGCATGACTTTCCCAGTACAAAAGATCACCGGGCATGACTTTCCCAATACAAAAGTTGACCGGGCATGACTTTCCCAATACAAAAGTTCACCGGGCATGACTTTTTCCATACAAAAGTTCACCGGGCATGACTTTCCCAATACAAAAGTTGACCGGGCATGACTTTCCCAATACAAAAGTTCACAGGGCATGACTTTTCCCATACAAAAGTTGACCGGGCATGACTTTCCCAATACAAAAGTTGACCGGGCATGACTTTCCCAGTACAAAAGTTCACCGGGCATGACTTTTCCCATACAAAAGTTGACCGGGCATGGCTTTCCCAATACAAAAGTTCACCGGGCATGACTTTCCCAGTACAAAAGTTCACCGGGCATGACTTTTCCCATACAAAAGTTCACCGGGCATGACTTTTCCCATACAAAAGTTCACCGGGCATGACTTTCCCAGTACAAAAGATCACCGGGCATGACTTTCCCAATACAAAAGTTGACCGGGCATGACTTTCCCAATACAAAAGTGCACCGGGCATGACTTTTCCCATACAAAAGTTCACCGGGCATGACTTTTCCCATACAAAAGTTCACCGGGCATGACTTTCCCAATACAAAAGTTCACCGGGCATGACTTTCCCAGTACAAAAGTTCACCGGGTATGACTTTCCCAATACAAAAGTTCACCGGGCATGACTTTTCCCATACAAAAGTTGACCGGGCATGACCTTCCCAATACAAAAGTTCACCGGGCATGACTTTCCCAGTACAAAAGTTCTCCGGGCATGACTTTCCCAATACAAAAGTTGACCGGGCATGACTTTCCCAATACAAAAGTTGACCGGGCATGACTTTCCCAATACAAGGGCATGACTTTCCCAATACAAAAGTTGACCGGGCATGACTTTCCCAATACAAAAGTTCACCGGGCATGACTTTCCCAATGCAAAAGTTCACCGGGCATGACTTTCCCAATACAAAAGTTCACCGGGCATGACTTTCCCAATACAAAAGTTCACCGGTCATGACTTTTCCCATACAAAAGTTCACCGGGCATGACTTTTCCCATACAAAAGTTGACCGGGCATGACTTTCCCAATACAAAAGTTCACCGGGCATGACTTTCCCAATACAAAAGTTCACCGGGCATGACTTTCCCAGTACAAAAGATCACCGGGCATGACTTTCCCAATACAAAAGTTCACCGGGCATGACTTTTCCAATACAAAAGTTGACCGGGCATGACTTTCCCAATACAAAAGTTCACCGGGCATGACTTTTCCCATACAAAAGTTCACCGGGCATGACTTTCCCAATACAAAAGTTCATCGGGCATGACTTTCCCAGTACAAAAGATCACCGGGCATGACTTTCCCAATACAAAAGTTCACCGGGAATGACTTTCCCAATACAAAAGTTCACCGGGCATGACTTTCCCAATACAAAAGATCACCGGGCATGACTTTCCCAATACAAAAGTTGACCGGGCATGACTTTCCCAATACAAAAGTTCACCGGGCATGACTTTTCCCATACAAAAGTTCACCGGGCATGACTTTCCCAATACAAAAGTTCACCGGACATGACTTTCCCAGTAGAAAAAATCACCGGGCATGACTTTCCCAATACAAAAGTTGACCGGGCATGACTTTCCCAATACAAAAGTTCACCGGGCATGACTTTTCCCATACAAAAGTTCACCGGGCATGACTTTCCCAATACAAAAGTTGACCGGGCATGACTTTCCCAATACAAAAGTTCACCGGGCATGACTTTTCCCATACAAAAGTTGACCGGGCATGACTTTCCCAATACAAAAGTTGACCGGGCATGACTTTCCCAGTACAAAAGTTCACCGGGCATGACTTTTCCCATACAAAAGTTGACCGGGCATGGCTTTCCCAATACAAAAGTTCACCGGGCATGACTTTCCCAGTACAAAAGTTCACCGGGCATGACTTTTCCCATACAAAAGTTCACCGGGCATGACTTTTCCCATACAAAAGTTCACCGGGCATGACTTTCCCAGTACAAAAGATCACCGGGCATGACTTTCCCAATACAAAAGTTGACCGGGCATGACTTTCCCAATACAAAAGTTCACCGGGCATGACTTTTCCCATACAAAAGTTCACCGGGCATGACTTTTCAGATACAAAAGTTCACCGGCCATGACTTTCCCAATACAAAAGTTCACCGGGCATGACTTTCCCAGTACAAAAGTTCACCGGGTATGACTTTCCCAATACAAAAGTTCACCGGGCATGACTTTTTCCATACAAAAGTTGACCGGGCATGACTTTCCCAATACAAAAGTTCACCGGGCATGTCTTTCCCAGTACAAAAGTTCTCCGGGCATGACTTTCCCAATACAAAAGTTGACCGGGCATGACTTTCCCAATACAAAAGTTGACCGGGCATGACTTTCCCAATACAAGGGCATGACTTTCCCAATAGAAAAGTTGACCGGGCATGACTTTCCCAATACAAAAGTTCACCGGGCATGACTTTCCCAATGCAAAAGTTCACCGGGCATGACTTTCCCAATACAAAAGTTCACCGGGCATGACTTTCCCAATACAAAAGTTCACCGGGCATGACTTTTCCCATACAAAAGTTCACCGGGCATGACTTTTCCCATAAAAAAGTTGACCGGGCATGACTTTCCCAATACAAAAGTTCACCGGGCATGACTTTCCCAATACAAAAGTTCACCGGGCATGACTTTCCCAGTACAAAAGATCACCGGGCATGACTTTCCCAATACAAAAGTTCACCGGGCATGACTTTCCCAATACAAAATTCACCGGGCATGACTTTCCCAGTACAAAAGTTCACCGGGCATGACTTTCCTAATACAAAAGTTGACCGGGCATGACTTTTCCAGTACAAAAGATCACCGGGCATGACTTTCCCAATACAAAAGTTCACCGGGCATGACTTTCCCAGTACAAAAGATCACCGGGCATGACTTTCCCAATACAAAAGTTCACCGGGCATGACTTTCCCAATACAAAAGTTCACCGGGCATGACTTTCCCAATACAAAAGTTCACCGGGCATGACTTTCCCAATACAAAAGATCACCGGGCATGACTTTCCCAATACAAAAGTTCACAGGGCATGACTTTCCCAATACAAAAGTTCACCGGGCATGACTTTCCCAATACAAAAGTTCACCGGGCATGACTTTCCCAGTACAAAAGATCACCGAGCATGACTTTCCCAATACAAAAGTTGACCGGGCATGACTTTCCTAATACAAAAGTTGACCAGGCATGACTTTCCCAGTACAAAAGATCACCGGGCATGACTTTCCTAATACAAAAGTTCACCGGGCATGACTTTCCCAATACAAAAGTTCACCGGGCATGACTTTCCCAATACAAAAGTTCACCGGGCATGACTTTCCCAATACAAAAGTTCACCGGGCATGACTTTCCCAATACAAAAGTTCACCGGGCATGACTTTTCCCATACAAAAGTTCACCGGGCATGACTTTTCCCATACAAAAGTTCACCGGCATGACTTTCCCAATACAAAAGTTGACCGGGCATGACTTTCCCAATACAAAAGTTGACCGGGCATGACTTTCCCAATACAAAAGTTGACCGGGCATGACTTTCCCAATACAAAAGTTCACCGGGCATGACTTTCCCAATACAAAAGTTCACCGGGCATGACTTTCCCAATACAAAAGTTGACCGGGCATGACTTTCCCAATACAAAAGTTGACCGGGCATGACTTTCCCAATACAAAAGTTCACCGGGCATGACTTTCCCAATACAAAAGTTCACCGGGCATGACTTTCCCAATACAAAAGTTGACCGGGCATGACTTTCCCAATACAAAAGTTCACCGGGCATGACTTTCCCAATACAAAAGTTGACCGGGCATGACTTTCCCAATACAAAAGTTCACCGGGCATGAATTTCCCAATACAAAAGTTGACCGGGCATGACTTTCCCAATACAAAAGTTGACCGGGCATGACTTTCCCAATACAAAAGTTCACCGAGCATGACTTTCCCAATACAAAAGTTCACCGGGCATGACTTTCCCAATACAAAAGTTGACCGGGCATGACTTTCCCAGTACAAATGTTCACCGGGTATGACTTTCCCAATACAAAAGTTCACCGGGCATGACTTTCCCAGTACAAAAGATCACCGGGCATGACTTTCCCAATACAAAAGTTGACCGGGCATGACTTTCCCAGTACAAATGTTCACCGGGCATGATTTCCCAATACAAAAGTTCACCGGGCATGACTTTCCCAGTACAAAAGTTCACCGGGCATGACTTTTCCCATACAAAAGTTCACCGGGCATGACTTTTCCCATACAAAAGTTCACCGGGCATGACTTTCCCAGTACAAAAGATCACCGGGCATGACTTTCCCAATACAAAAGTTGACCGGGCATGACTTTCCCAATACAAAAGTTCACCGGGCATGACTTTTCCCATACAAAAGTTCACCGGGCATGACTTTTCCCATACAAAAGTTCACCGGGCATGACTTTCCCAATACAAAAGTTCACCGGGCATGACTTTCCCAGTACAAAAGTTCACCGGGTATGACTTTCCCAATACAAAAGTTCACCGGGCATGACTTTTCCCATACAAAAGTTGACCGGGCATGACTTTCCCAATACAAAAGTTCACCGGGCATGACTTTCCCAGTACAAAAGTTCTCCGGGCATGACTTTCCCAATACAAGGGCATGACTTTCCCAATACAAAAGTTGACCAGGCATGACTTTCCCAATACAAAAGTTGACCGGGCATGACTTTCCCAATACAAAAGTTCACCGGGCATGACTTTCCCAATGCAAAAGTTCACCGGGCATGACTTTCCCAATACAAAAGTTCACCGGGCATGACTTTCCCAAT
The DNA here is from genome assembly GCF_047663935.1 of Musca autumnalis. Classification (NCBI taxonomy): domain Eukaryota; kingdom Metazoa; phylum Arthropoda; class Insecta; order Diptera; family Muscidae; genus Musca; species Musca autumnalis. The sequence goes on from NW_027411697.1 coordinate 48,598, forward strand.
ACAAAAGTTCACCGGGCATGACTTTTCCCATACAAAAGTTCACCGGGCATGACTTTTCCCATACAAAAGTTGACCGGGCATGACTTTCCCAATACAAAAGTTCACCGGGCATGATTTTCCCAATACAAAAGTTCACCGGGCATGACTTTCCCAGTACAAAAGATCACCGGGCATGACTTTCCCAATACAAAAGTTCACCGGGCATGACTTTCCCAATACAAAAGTTGACCGGGCATGACTTTCCCAATACAAAAGTTCACCGGGCATGACTTTTCCCATACAAAAGTTCACCGGGCATGACTTTCCCAATACAAAAGTTCACCGGGCATGACTTTCCCAGTACAAAAGATCACCGGGCATGACTTTCCCAATACAAAAGTTGACCTGGCATGACTTTCCCAATACAAAAGTTCACCGGGCATGACTTTTCCCATACAAAAGTTCACCGGGCATGACTTTCCCAATACAAAAGTTGACCTGGCATGACTTTCCCAATACAATAGTTCACCGGGCATGACTTTTCCCATACAAAAGTTGACCGGACATGACTTTCCCAATACAAAAGTTGACCGGGCATGACTTTCCCAGTACAAAAGTTCACCGGCCATGACTTTTCCCATACAAAAGTTGACCGGGCATGGCTTTCCCAATACAAAAGTTCACCGGGCATGACTTTCCCAGTACAAAAGTTCACCGGGCATGACTTTTCCCATACAAAAGTTCACCGGGCATGACTTTTCCCATACAAAAGTTCACCGGGCATGACTTTCCCAGTACAAAAGATCACCGGGCATGACTTTCCCAGTACAAAAGTTCACCGGGTATGACTTTCCCAATACAAAAGTTCACCGGGCATGACTTTTCCCATACAAAAGTTGACCGGACATGACTTTCCCAATACAAAAGTTCACCGGGCATGACTTTCCCAGTACAAAAGTTCTCCGGGCATGACTTTCCCAATACAAAAGTTGACCGGGCATGACTTTCCCAATACAAAAGTTGACCGGGCATGACTTTCCCAATACAAGGGCATGACTTTCCCAATACAAAAGTTGACCGGGCATGACTTTCCCAATACAAAAGTTCACCGGGCATGATTTTCCCAATGCAAAAGTTCACCGGGCATGACTTTCCCAATACAAAAGTTCACCGGGCATGACTTTCCCAATACAAAAGTTCACCGGGCATGACTTTTCCCATACAAAAGTTCACCGGGCATGACTTTTCCCATACAAAAGTTGACCGGGCATGACTTTCCCAATACAAAAGTTCACCGGGCATGACTTTCCCAGTACAAAAGATCACCGGGCATGACTTTCCCAATACAAAAGTTCACCGGGCATGATTTTCCCAATACAAAAGTTGACCGGGCATGACTTTCCCAATACAAAAGTTCACCGGGCATGACTTTGCCCATACAAAAGTTCACCGGGCATGACTTTCCCAATACAAAAGTTCATCGGGCATGACTTTCCCAGTACAAAAGATCACCGGGCATGACTTTCCCAATACAAAAGTTCACCGGGCATGACTTTCCCAATACAAAAGTTCACCGGGCATGACTTTCCCAATACAAAAGATCACCGGGCATGACTTTCCCAATACAAAAGTTGACCGGGCATGACTTTCCCAATACAAAAGTTCACCGGCCATGATTTTTCCCATACAAAAGTTCACCGGGCATGACTTTCCCAATACAAAAGTTCACCGGGCATGACTTTCCCAGTACAAAAGATCACCGGGCATGACTTTCCCAATACAAAAGTTGACCGGGCATGACTTTCCCAATACAAAAGTTCACCGGGCATGACTTTTTCCATACAAAAGTTCACCGGGCATGACTTTCCCAATACAAAAGTTGACCGGGCATGACTTTCCCAATACAAAAGTTCACAGGGCATGACTTTTCCCATACAAAAGTTGACCGGGCATGACTTTCCCAATACAAAAGTTGACCGGGCATGACTTTCCCAGTACAAAAGTTCACCGGGCATGACTTTTCCCATACAAAAGTTGACCGGGCATGGCTTTCCCAATACAAAAGTTCACCGGGCATGACTTTCCCAGTACAAAAGTTCACCGGGCATGACTTTTCCCATACAAAAGTTCACCGGGCATGACTTTTCCCATACAAAAGTTCACCGGGCATGACTTTCCCAGTACAAAAGTTGACCGGGCATGACTTTCCCAATACAAAAGTTCACCGGGCATGACTTTTCCCATACAAAAGTTCACCGGGCATGACTTTTCCCATACAAAAGTTCACCGGGCATGACTTTTCCCATACAAAAGTTCACCGGGAATGACTTTCCCAATACAAAAGTTCACCGGGCATGACTTTCCCAGTACAAAAGTTCACCGGGTATGACTTTCCCAATACAAAAGTTCACCGGGCATGACTTTTCCCATACAAAAGTTGACCGGGCATGACCTTCCCAATACAAAAGTTCACCGGGCATGACTTTCCCAGTACAAAAGTTCTCCGGGCATGACTTTCCCAATACAAAAGTTGACCGGGCATGACTTTCCCAATACAAGGGCATGATTTCCCAATACAAAAGTTGACCGGGCATGACTTTCCCAATACAAAAGTTCACCGGGCATGACTTTCCCAATGCAAAAGTTCACCGGGCATGACTTTCCCAATACAAAAGTTCACCGGGCATGACTTTCCCAATACAAAAGTTCACCGGGCATGACTTTTCCCATACAAAAGTTCACCGGGCATGACTTTTCCCATACAAAAGTTGACCGGGCATGACTTTCCCAATACAAAAGTTCACCGGGCATGACTTTCCCAATACAAAAGTTCACCGGGCATGACTTTCCCAGTACAAAAGATCACCGGGCATGACTTTCCCAATACAAAAGTTCACCGGGCATGACTTTCCCAATACAAAAGTTGACCGGGCATGACTTTCCCAATACAAAAGTTCACCGTGCATGACTTTTCCCATACAAAAGTTCACCGGGCATGACTTTCCCAATACAAAAGTTCATCGGGCATGACTTTCCCAGTACAAAAGATCACCGGGCATGACTTTCCCAATACAAAAGTTCACCGGGAATGACTTTCCCAATACAAAAGTTCACCGGGCATGACTTTCCCAATACAAAAGATCACCGGGCATGACTTTCCCAATACAAAAGTTGACCGGGCATGACTTTCCCAATACAAAAGTTCACCGGGCATGACTTTTCCCATACAAAAGTTCACCGGGCATGACTTTCCCAATACAAAAGTTCACCGGACATGACTTTCCCAGTAGAAAAGATCACCGGGCATGACTTTCCCAATACAAAAGTTGACCGGGCATGACTTTCCCAATACAAAAGTTCACCGGGCATGACTTTTCCCATACAAAAGTTCACCGGGCATGACTTTCCCAATACAAAAGTTGACCGGGCATGACTTTCCCAATACAAAAGTTCACCGGGCATGACTTTTCCCATACAAAAGTTGACCGGGCATGACTTTCCCAATACAAAAGTTGACCGGGCATGACTTTCCCAGTACAAAAGTTCACCGGGCATGACTTTTCCCATACAAAAGTTGACCGGGCATGGCTTTCCCAATACAAAAGTTCACCGGGCATGACTTTCCCAGTACAAAAGTTCACCGGGCATGACTTTTCCCATACAAAAGTTCACCGGGCATGACTTTTCCCATACAAAAGTTCACCGGGCATGACTTTCCCAGTACAAAAGATCACCGGGCATGACTTTCCCAATACAAAAGTTGACCGGGCATGACTTTCCCAATACAAAAGTTCACCGGGCATGACTTTTCCCATACAAAAGTTCACCGGGCATGACTTTTCAGATACAAAAGTTCACCGGGCATGACTTTCCCAATACAAAAGTTCACCGGGCATGACTTTCCCAGTACAAAAGTTCACCGGGTATGACTTTCCCAATACAAAAGTTCACCGGGCATGACTTTTCCCATACAAAAGTTGACCGGGCATGACTTTCCCAATACAAAAGTTCACCGGGCATGTCTTTCCCAGTACAAAAGTTCTCCGGGCATGACTTTCCCAATACAAAAGTTGACCGGGCATGACTTTCCCAATACAAAAGTTGACCGGGCATGACTTTCCCAATACAAGGGCATGACTTTCCCAATACAAAAGTTGACCGGGCATGACTTTCCCAATACAAAAGTTCACCGGGCATGACTTTCCCAATGCAAAAGTTCACCGGGCATGACTTTCCCAATACAAAAGTTCACCGGGCATGACTTTCCCAATACAAAAGTTCACCGGGCATGACTTTTCCCATACAAAAGTTCACCGGGCATGACTTTTCCCATACAAAAGTTGACCGGGCATGACTTTCCCAATACAAAAGTTCACCGGGCATGACTTTCCCAATACAAAAGTTCACCGGGCATGACTTTCCCAGTACAAAAGATCACCGGGCATGACTTTCCCAATACAAAAGTTCACCGGGCATGACTTTCCCAATACAAAATTCACCGGGCATGACTTTCCCAGTACAAAAGTTCACCGGGCATGACTTTCCTAATACAAAAGTTGACCGGGCATGACTTTCCCAATACAAAAGTTCACAGGGCATGACTTTCCCAATACAAAAGTTCACCGGGCATGACTTTCCCAATACAAAAGTTCACCGGGCATGACTTTCCCAGTACAAAAGATCACCGAGCATGACTTTCCCAATACAAAAGTTGACCGGGCATGACTTTCCTAATACAAAAGTTGACCAGGCATGACTTTCCCAGTACAAAAGATCACCGGGCATGACTTTCCTAATACAAAAGTTCACCGGGCATGACTTTCCCAATACAAAAGTTCACCGGGCATGACTTTCCCAATACAAAAGTTCACCGGGCATGACTTTCCCAATACAAAAGTTCACCGGGCATGACTTTCCCAATACAAAAGTTCACCGGGCATGACTTTCCCAATACAAAAGTTCACCGGGCATGACTTTCCCAATACAAAAGTTCACCGGGCATGACTTTCCCAATACAAAAGTTCACCGGGCATGACTTTTCCCATACAAAAGTTCACCGGGCATGACTTTTCCCATACAAAAGTTCACCGGCATGACTTTCCCAATACAAAAGTTGACCGGGCATGACTTTCCCAATACAAAAGTTGACCGGGCATGACTTTCCCAATACAAAAGTTGACCGGGCATGACTTTCCCAATACAAAAGTTCACCGGGCATGACTTTCCCAATACAAAAGTTCACCGGGCATGACTTTCCCAATACAAAAGTTGACCGGACATGACTTTCCCAATACAAAAGTTGACCGGGCATGACTTTCCCAATACAAAAGTTCACCGGGCATGACTTTCCCAATACAAAAGTTCACCGGGCATGACTTTCCCAATACAAAAGTTGACCGGGCATGACTTTCCCAATACAAAAGTTCACCGGGCATGACTTTCCCAATACAAAAGTTGACCGGGCATGACTTTCCCAATACAAAAGTTCACCGGGCATGACTTTCCCAATACAAAAGTTGACCGGGCATGACTTTCCCAATACAAAAGTTGACCGGGCATGACTTTCCCAATACAAAAGTTCACCGAGCATGACTTTCCCAATACAAAAGTTCACCGGGCATGACTTTCCCAATACAAAAGTTGACCGGGCATGACTTTCCCAGTACAAATGTTCACCGGGTATGACTTTCCCAATACAAAAGTTCCAATACAAAAGTTCACCGGGCATGACTTTCCCAGTACAAAAGATCACCGGGCATGACTTTCCCAATACAAAAGTTGACCGGGCATACTTTCCCAGTACAAATGTTCACCGGGCATGATTTCCCAATACAAAAGTTCACCGGGCATGACTTTCCCAGTACAAAAGTTCACCGGGCATGACTTTCCCAATACAAAAGTTGACCGGGCATGACTTTCCCAGTACAAATGTTCACCGGGTATGACTTTCCCAATACAAAAGTTCCAATACAAAAGTTCACCGGGCATGACTTTCCCAGTACAAAAGATCACCGGGCATGACTTTCCCAATACAAAAGTTGACCGGGCATACTTTCCCAGTACAAATGTTCACCGGGCATGATTTCCCAATACAAAAGTTCACCGGGCATGACTTTCCCAGTACAAAAGTTCACCGGGCATGACTTTCCCAATACAAAAGTTCACCGGGCATGACTTTCCCAGTACAAAAGTTCACCGGGTATGACTTTCCCAATACAAAAGTTCACCGGGCATGACTTTTCCCATACAAAAGTTGACCGGGCATGACTTTCCCAATACAAAAGTTCACCGGGCATGACTTTCCCAGTACAAAAGTTCTCCGGGCATGACTTTCCCAATACAAAAGTTGACCGGGCATGACTTTCCCAATACAAGGGCATGACTTTCCCAATACAAAAGTTGACCGGGCATGACTTTCCCAATACAAAAGTTCACCGGGCATGACTTTCCCAATGCAAAAGTTCACCGGGCATGACTTTCCCAATACAAAAGTTCACCGGGCATGACTTTCCCAATACAAAAGTTCACCGGGCATGACTTTTCCCATACAAAAGTTCACCGGGCATGACTTTTCCCATACAAAAGTTGACCGGGCATGACTTTCCCAATACAAAAGTTCACCGGGCATGATTTTCCCAATACAAAAGTTCACCGGGCATGACTTTCCCAGTACAAAAGATCACCGGGCATGACTTTCCCAATACAAAAGTTCACCGGGCATGACTTTCCCAATACAAAAGTTGACCGGGCATGACTTTCCCAATACAAAAGTTCACCGGGCATGACTTTTCCCATACAAAAGTTCACCGGGCATGACTTTCCCAATACAAAAGTTCACCGGGCATGACTTTCCCAGTACAAAAGATCACCGGGCATGACTTTCCCAATACAAAAGTTGACCTGGCATGACTTTCCCAATACAAAAGTTCACCGGGCATGACTTTTCCCATACAAAAGTTCACCGGGCATGACTTTCCCAATACAAAAGTTGACCTGGCATGACTTTCCCAATACAATAGTTCACCGGGCATGACTTTTCCCATACAAAAGTTGACCGGACATGACTTTCCCAATACAAAAGTTGACCGGGCATGACTTTCCCAGTACAAAAGTTCACCGGGCATGACTTTTCCCATACAAAAGTTGACCGGGCATGGCTTTCCCAATACAAAAGTTCACCGGGCATGACTTTCCCAGTACAAAAGTTCACCGGGCATGACTTTTCCCATACAAAAGTTCACCGGGCATGACTTTTCCCATACAAAAGTTCACCGGGCATGACTTTCCCAGTACAAAAGATCACCGGGCATGACTTTCCCAATACAAAAGTTGACCGGGCATGACTTTCCCAATACAAAAGTTCACCGGGCATGACTTTTCCCATACAGAAGTTCACCGGGCATGACTTTTCAGATACAAAAGTTCACCGGGCATGACTTTCCCAATACAAAAGTTCACCGGGCATGACTTTCCCAGTACAAAAGTTCACGGGGTATGACTTTCCCAATACAAAAGTTCACCGGGCATGACTTTTCCCATACAAAAGTTGACCGTGCATGACTTTCCCAATACAAAAGTTCACCGGGCATGACTTTCCCAGTACAAAAGTTCTCCGGGCATGACTTTCCCAATACAAAAGTTGACCGGGCATGACTTTCCCAATACAAAAGTTGACCGGGCATGACTTTCCCAATACAAGGGCATGACTTTCCCAATACAAAAGTTGACCGGGCATGACTTTCCCAATACAAAAGTTCACCGGGCATGACTTTCCCAATGCAAAAGTTGACCAGGCATGACTTTCCCAGTACAAAAGATCACCGGGCATGACTTTCCTAATACAAAAGTTCACCGGGCATGACTTTCCCAATACAAAAGTTCACCGGGCATGACTTTCCCAATACAAAAGTTCACCGGGCATGACTTTCCCAATACAAAAGTTCACCGGGCATGACTTTCCCAATACAAAAGTTCACCGGGCATGACTTTCCCAATACAAAAGTTCACCGGGCATGACTTTCCCAATACAAAAGTTCACCGGGCATGACTTTCCCAATACAAAAGTTCACCGGGCATGACTTTTCCCATACAAAAGTTCACCGGGCATGACTTTTCCCATACAAAAGTTCACCGGCATGACTTTCCCAATACAAAAGTTGACCGGGCATGACTTTCCCAATACAAAAGTTGACCGGGCATGACTTTCCCAATACAAAAGTTGACCGGGCATGACTTTCCCAATACAAAAGTTCACCGGGCATGACTTTCCCAATACAAAAGTTCACCGGGCATGACTTTCCCAATACAAAAGTTGACCGGGCATGACTTTCCCAATACAAAAGTTGACCGGGCATGACTTTCCCAATACAAAAGTTCACCGGGCATGACTTTCCCAATACAAAAGTTCACCGGGCATGACTTTCCCAATACAAAAGATCACCGGGCATGACTTTCCCAATACAAAAGTTGACCGGGCATGACTTTCCCAATACAAAAGTTCACCGGGCATGATTTTTCCCATACAAAAGTTCACCGGGCATGACTTTCCCAATACAAAAGTTCACCGGGCATGACTTTCCCAGTACAAAAGATCACCGGGCATGACTTTCCCAATACAAAAGTTGACCGGGCATGACTTTCCCAATACAAAAGTTCACCGGGCATGACTTTTCCCATACAAAAGTTCACCGGGCATGACTTTCCCAATACAAAAGTTGACCGGGCATGACTTTCCCAATACAAAAGTTCACAGGGCATGACTTTTCCCATACAAAAGTTGACCGGGCATGACTTTCCCAATACAAAAGTTGACCGGGCATGACTTTCCCAGTACAAAAGTTCACCGGGCATGACTTTTCCCATACAAAAGTTGACCGGGCATGGCTTTCCCAATACAAAAGTTCACCGGGCATGACTTTCCCAGTACAAAAGTTCACCGGGCATGACTTTTCCCATACAAAAGTTCACCGGGCATGACTTTTCCCATACAAAAGTTCACCGGGCATGACTTTCCCAGTACAAAAGATCACCGGGCATGACTTTCCCAATACAAAAGTTGACCGGGCATGACTTTCCCAATACAAAAGTTCACCGGGCATGACTTTTCCCATACAAAAGTTCACCGGGCATGACTTTTCCCATACAAAAGTTCACCGGGCATGACTTTCCCAATACAAAAGTTCACCGGGCATGACTTTCCCAGTACAAAAGTTCACCGGGTATGACTTTCCCAATACAAAAGTTCACCGGGCATGACTTTTCCCATACAAAAGTTGACCGGGCATGACCTTCCCAATACAAAAGTTCACCGGGCATGACTTTCCCAGTACAAAAGTTCTCCGGGCATGACTTTCCCAATACAAAAGTTGACCGGGCATGACTTTCCCAATACAAAAGTTGACCGGGCATGACTTTCCCAATACAAGGGCATGATTTCCCAATACAAAAGTTGACCGGGCATGACTTTCCCAATACAAAAGTTCACCGGGCATGACTTTCCCAATGCAAAAGTTCACCGGGCATGACTTTCCCAATACAAAAGTTCACCGGGCATGACTTTCCCAATACAAAAGTTCACCGGGCATGACTTTTCCCATACAAAAGTTCACCGGGCATGACTTTTCCCATACAAAAGTTGACCGGGCATGACTTTCCCAATACAAAAGTTCACCGGGCATGACTTTCCCAATACAAAAGTTCACCGGGCATGACTTTCCCAGTACAAAAGATCACCGGGCATGACTTTCCCAATACAAAAGTTCACCGGGCATGACTTTTCCCATACAAAAGTTCACCGGGCATGACTTTTCCCATACAAAAGTTGACCGGGCATGACTTTCCCAATACAAAAGTTCACCGGGCATGACTTTCCCAATACAAAAGTTCACCGGGCATGACTTTCCCAGTACAAAAGATCACCGGGCATGACTTTCCCAATACAAAAGTTGACCGGGCATGACTTTCCCAATACAAAAGTTGACCGGGCATGACTTTCCCAATACAAAAGTTCACCGGGCATGACTTTTCCCATACAAAAGTTCACCGGGCATGACTTTCCCAATACAAAAGTTCATCGGGCATGACTTTCCCAGTACAAAAGATCACCGGGCATGACTTTCCCAATACAAAAGTTCACCGGGAATGACTTTCCCAATACAAAAGTTCACCGGGCATGACTTTCCCAATACAAAAGATCACCGGGCATGACTTTCCCAATACAAAAGTTGACCGGGCATGACTTTCCCAATACAAAAGTTCACCGGGCATGACTTTTCCCATACAAAAGTTCACCGGGCATGACTTTCCCAATACAAAAGTTCACCGGACATGACTTTCCCAGTAGAAAAGATCACCGGGCATGACTTTCCCAATACAAAAGTTGACCGGGCATGACTTTCCCAATACAAAAGTTCACCGGGCATGACTTTTCCCATACAAAAGTTCACCGGACATGACTTTCCCAGTAGAAAAGATCACCGGGCATGACTTTCCCAATACAAAAGTTGACCGGGCATGACTTTCCCAATACAAAAGTTCACCGGGCATGACTTTCCCAATACAAAAGTTGACCGGGCATGACTTTCCCAGTACAAAAGTTCACCGGGCATGACTTTTCCCATACAAAAGTTGACCGGGCATGGCTTTCCCAATAGAAAAGTTCACCGGGCATGACTTTCCCAGTACAAAAGTTCACCGGGCATGACTTTTCCCATACAAAAGTTCACCGGGCATGACTTTTCCCATACAAAAGTTCACCGGGCATGACTTTCCCAGTACAAAAGATCACCGGGCATGACTTTCCCAATACAAAAGTTGACCGGGCATGACTTTCCCAATACAAAAGTTCACCGGGCATGACTTTTCCCATACAAAAGTTCACCGGGCATGACTTTTCAGATACAAAAGTTCACCGGGCATGACTTTCCCAATACAAAAGTTCACCGGGCATGACTTTCCCAGTACAAAAGTTCACCGGGTATGACTTTCCCAATACAAAAGTTCACCGGGCATGACTTTTCCCATACAAAAGTTGACCGGGCATGACTTTCCCAATACAAAAGTTCACCGGGCATGTCTTTCCCAGTACAAAAGTTCTCCGGGCATGACTTTCCCAATACAAAAGTTGACCGGGCATGACTTTCCCAATACAAAAGTTGACCGGGCATGACTTTCCCAATACAAGGGCATGACTTTCCCAATACAAAAGTTGACCGGGCATGACTTTCCCAATACAAAAGTTCACCGGGCATGACTTTCCCAATACAAAAGTTCACCGGGCATGACTTTCCCAATACAAAAGTTCACCGGGCATGACTTTCCCAGTACAAAAGTTCACCGGGTATGACTTTCCCAATACAAAAGTTCATCGGGCATGACTTTCCCAGTACAAAAGTTGACCGGGCATGACTTTCCCAATACAAGGGCATGACTTTCCCAATACAAAAGTTGACCGGGCATGACTTTCCCAATACAAAAGTTCACCGGGCATGACTTTCCCAATACAAAAGTTCACCGGGCATGACTTTTCAGATACAAAAGTTCACCGGGCATGACTTTCCCAATACAAAAGTTCACCGGGCATGACTTTCCCAGTACAAAAGTTCACCGGGTATGACTTTCCCAATACAAAAGTTCACCGGGCATGACTTTTCCCATACAAAAGTTGACCGGGCATGACTTTCCCAATGCAAAAGTTCACCGGGCATGACTTTCCCAATACAAAAGTTCACCGGGCATGACTTTCCCAATACAAAAGTTCACCGTGCATGACTTTTCCCATACAAAAGTTCACCGGGCATGACTTTCCCAATACAAAAGTTCATCGGGCATGACTTTCCCAGTACAAAAGATCACCGGGCATGACTTTCCCAATACAAGGGCATGACTTTCCCAATACAAAAGTTGACCGGGCATGACTTTCCCAATACAAAAGTTCACCGGGCATGTCTTTCCCAGTACAAAAGTTCTCCGGGCATGACTTTCCCAATACAAAAGTTGACCGGGCATGACTTTCCCAATACAAAAGTTGACCGGGCATGACTTTCCCAATACAAGGGCATGACTTTCCCAATACAAAAGTTGACCGGGCATGACTTTCCCAATACAAAAGTTCACCGGGCATGATTTTCACAATGCAAAAGTTCACCGGGCATGACTTTCCCAATACAAAAGTTCACCGGGCATGACTTTCCCAATACAAAAGTTCACCGGGCATGACTTTTCCCATACAAAAGTTCACCGGGCATGACTTTTCCCATACAAAAGTTGACCGGGCATGACTTTCCCAATACAAAAGTTCACCGGGCATGACTTTCCCAGTACAAAAGATCACCGGGCATGACTTTCCCAATACAAAAGTTCACCGGGCATGATTTTCCCAATACAAAAGTTGACCGGGCATGACTTTCCCAATACAAAAGTTCACCGGGCATGACTTTGCCCATACAAAAGTTCACCGGGCATGACTTTCCCAATACAAAAGTTCATCGGGCATGACTTTCCCAGTACAAAAGATCACCGGGCATGACTTTCCCAATACAAAAGTTCACCGGGCATGACTTTCCCAATACAAAAGTTCACCGGGCATGACTTTCCCAATACAAAAGATCACCGGGCATGACTTTCCCAATACAAAAGTTGACCGGGCATGACTTTCCCAATACAAAAGTTCACCGGGCATGATTTTTCCCATACAAAAGTTCACCGGGCATGACTTTCCCAATACAAAAGTTCACCGGGCATGACTTTCCCAGTACAAAAGATCACCGGGCATGACTTTCCCAATACAAAAGTTGACCGGGCATGACTTTCCCAATACAAAAGTTCACCGGGCATGACTTTTCCCATACAAAAGTTCACCGGGCATGACTTTCCCAATACAAAAGTTGACCGGGCATGACTTTCCCAATACAAAAGTTCACAGGGCATGACTTTTCCCATACAAAAGTTGACCGGGCATGACTTTCCCAATACAAAAGTTGACCGGGCATGACTTTCCCAGTACAAAAGTTCACCGGGCATGACTTTTCCCATACAAAAGTTGACCGGGCATGGCTTTCCCAATACAAAAGTTCACCGGGCATGACTTTCCCAGTACAAAAGTTCACCGGGCATGACTTTTCCCATACAAAAGTTCACCGGGCATGACTTTTCCCATACAAAAGTTCACCGGGCATGACTTTCCCAGTACAAAAGTTGACCGGGCATGACTTTCCCAATACAAAAGTTCACCGGGCATGACTTTTCCCATACAAAAGTTCACCGGGCATGACTTTTCCCATACAAAAGTTCACCGGGCATGACTTTTCCCATACAAAAGTTCACCGGGCATGACTTTCCCAATACAAAAGTTCACCGGGCATGACTTTCCCAGTACAAAAGTTCACCGGGTATGACTTTCCCAATACAAAAGTTCACCGGGCATGACTTTTCCCATACAAAAGTTGACCGGGCATGACCTTCCCAATACAAAAGTTCACCGGGCATGACTTTCCCAGTACAAAAGTTCTCCGGGCATGACTTTCCCAATACAAAAGTTGACCGGGCATGACTTTCCCAATACAAGGGCATGATTTCCCAATACAAAAGTTGACCGGGCATGACTTTCCCAATACAAAAGTTCACCGGGCATGACTTTCCCAATGCAAAAGTTCACCGGGCATGACTTTCCCAATACAAAAGTTCACCGGGCATGACTTTCCCAATACAAAAGTTCACCGGGCATGACTTTTCCCATACAAAAGTTCACCGGGCATGACTTTTCCCATACAAAAGTTGACCGGGCATGACTTTCCCAATACAAAAGTTCACCGGGCATGACTTTCCCAATACAAAAGTTCACCGGGCATGACTTTCCCAGTACAAAAGATCACCGGGCATGACTTTCCCAATACAAAAGTTCACCGGGCATGACTTTCCCAATACAAAAGTTGACCGGGCATGACTTTCCCAATACAAAAGTTCACCGTGCATGACTTTTCCCATACAAAAGTTCACCGGGCATGACTTTCCCAATACAAAAGTTCATCGGGCATGACTTTCCCAGTACAAAAGATCACCGGGCATGACTTTCCCAATACAAAAGTTCACCGGGAATGACTTTCCCAATACAAAAGTTCACCGGGCATGACTTTCCCAATACAAAAGATCACCGGGCATGACTTTCCCAATACAAAAGTTGACCGGGCATGACTTTCCCAATACAAAAGTTCACCGGGCATGACTTTTCCCATACAAAAGTTCACCGGGCATGACTTTCCCAATACAAAAGTTCACCGGACATGACTTTCCCAGTAGAAAAGATCACCGGGCATGACTTTCCCAATACAAAAGTTGACCGGGCATGACTTTCCCAATACAAAAGTTCACCGGGCATGACTTTTCCCATACAAAAGTTCACCGGGCATGACTTTCCCAATACAAAAGTTGACCGGGCATGACTTTCCCAATACAAAAGTTCACCGGGCATGACTTTTCCCATACAAAAGTTGACCGGGCATGACTTTCCCAATACAAAAGTTGACCGGGCATGACTTTCCCAGTACAAAAGTTCACCGGGCATGACTTTTCCCATACAAAAGTTGACCGGGCATGGCTTTCCCAATACAAAAGTTCACCGGGCATGACTTTCCCAGTACAAAAGTTCACCGGGCATGACTTTTCCCATACAAAAGTTCACCGGGCATGACTTTTCCCATACAAAAGTTCACCGGGCATGACTTTCCCAGTACAAAAGATCACCGGGCATGACTTTCCCAATACAAAAGTTGACCGGGCATGACTTTCCCAATACAAAAGTTCACCGGGCATGACTTTTCCCATACAAAAGTTCACCGGGCATGACTTTTCAGATACAAAAGTTCACCGGGCATGACTTTCCCAATACAAAAGTTCACCGGGCATGACTTTCCCAGTACAAAAGTTCACCGGGTATGACTTTCCCAATACAAAAGTTCACCGGGCATGACTTTTCCCATACAAAAGTTGCCCGGGCATGACTTTCCCAATACAAAAGTTCACCGGGCATGTCTTTCCCAGTACAAAAGTTCTCCGGGCATGACTTTCCCAATACAAAAGTTGACCGGGCATGACTTTCCCAATACAAAAGTTGACCGGGCATGACTTTCCCAATACAAGGGCATGACTTTCCCAATACAAAAGTTCACCGGGCATGACTTTCCCAATACAAAAGTTCACCGGGCATGACTTTCCCAATGCAAAAGTTCACCGGGCATGACTTTCCCAATACAAAAGTTCACCGGGCATGACTTTCCCAATACAAAAGTTCACCGGGCATGACTTTTCCCATACAAAAGTTCACCGGGCATGACTTTTCCCATACAAAAGTTGACCGGGCATGACTTTCCCAATACAAAAGTTCACCTGGCATGACTTTCCCAGTACAAAAGATCACCGGGCATGACTTTCCCAATACAAAAGTTCACCGGGCATGACTTTCCCAATACAAAATTCACCGGGCATGACTTTCCCAGTACAAAAGTTCACCGGGCATGACTTTCCTAATACAAAAGTTGACCGGGCATGACTTTTCCAGTACAAAAGATCACCGGGCATGACTTTCCCAATACAAAAGTTCACCGGGCATGACTTTCCCAGTACAAAAGATCACCGGGCATGACTTTCCCAATACAAAAGTTCACCGGGCATGACTTTCCCAATACAAAAGTTCACCGGGCATGACTTTCCCAATACAAAAGTTCACCGGGCATGACTTTCCCAATACAAAAGATCACCGGGCATGACATTCCCAATACAAAAGTTCACAGGGCATGACTTTCCCAATACAAAAGTTCACCGGGCATGACTTTCCCAATACAAAAGTTCACCGGGCATGACTTTCCCAGTACAAAAGATCACCGAGCATGACTTTCCCAATACAAAAGTTGACCGGGCATGACTTTCCTAATACAAAAGTTGACCAGGCATGACTTTCCCAGTACAAAAGATCACCGGGCATGACTTTCCTAATACAAAAGTTCACCGGGCATGACTTTCCCAATACAAAAGTTCACCGGGCATGACTTTCCCAATACAAAAGTTCACCGGGCATGACTTTCCCAATACAAAAGTTCACCGGGCATGACTTTCCCAATACAAAAGTTCACCGGGCATGACTTTCCCAATACAAAAGTTCACCGGGCATGACTTTCCCAATACAAAAGTTCACCGGGCATGACTTTCCCAATACAAAAGTTCACCGGGCATGACTTTTCCCATACAAAAGTTCACCGGGCATGACTATTCCCATACAAAAGTTCACCGGCATGACTTTCCCAATACAAAAGTTGACCGGGCATGACTTTCCCAATACAAAAGTTGACCGGGCATGACTTTCCCAATACAAAAGTTGACCGGGCATGACTTTCCCAATACAAAAGTTCACCGGGCATGACTTTCCCAATACAAAAGTTGACCGGGCATGACTTTCCCAATACAAAAGTTGACCGGGCATGACTTTCCCAATACAAAAGTTGACCGGGCATGACTTTCCCAATACAAAAGTTCACCGGGCATGACTTTCCCAATACAAAAGTTCACCGGGCATGACTTTCCCAATACAAAAGTTGACCGGGCATGACTTTCCCAATACAAAAGTTCACCGGGCATGACTTTCCCAATACAAAAGTTGACCGGGCATGACTTTCCCAATACAAAAGTTCACCGGGCATGACTTTCCCAATACAAAAGTTGACCGGGCATGACTTTCCCAATACAAAAGTTGACCGGGCATGACTTTCCCAATACAAAAGTTCACCGAGCATGACTTTCCCAATACAAAAGTTCACCGGGCATGACTTTCCCAATACAAAAGTTGACCGGGCATGACTTTCCCAGTACAAATGTTCACCGGGTATGACTTTCCCAATACAAAAGTTCCAATACAAAAGTTCACCGGGCATGACTTTCCCAGTACAAAAGATCACCGGGCATGACTTTCACAATACAAAAGTTGACCGGGCATGACTTTCCCAGTACAAATGTTCACCGGGCATGATTTCCCAATACAAAAGTTCACCGGGCATGACTTTCCCAGTACAAAAGTTCACCGGGCATGACTTTTCCCATACAAAAGTTCACCGGGCATGACTTTTCCCATACAAAAGTTCACCGGGCATGACTTTCCCAGTACAAAAGATCACCGGGCATGACTTTCCCAATACAAAAGTTGACCGGGCATGACTTTCCCAATACAAAAGTTCACCGGGCATGACTTTTCCCATACAAAAGTTCACCGGGCATGACTTTTCCCATACAAAAGTTCACCGGGCATGACTTTCCCAATACAAAAGTTCACCGGGCATGACTTTCCCAGTACAAAAGTTCACCGGGTATGACTTTCCCAATACAAAAGTTCACCGGGCATGACTTTTCCCATACAAAAGTTGACCGGGCATGACTTTCCCAATACAAAAGTTCACCGGGCATGACTTTCCCAGTACAAAAGTTCTCCGGGCATGACTTTCCCAATACAAAAGTTGACCGGGCATGACTTTCCCAATACAAGGGCATGACTTTCCCAATACAAAAGTTGACCGGGCATGACTTTCCCAATACAAAAGTTCACCGGGCATGACTTTCCCAATGCAAAAGTTCACCGGGCATGACTTTCCCAATACAAAAGTTCACCGGGCATGACTTTCCCAATACAAAAGTTCACCGGGCATGACTTTTCCCATACAAAAGTTCACCGGGCATGACTTTTCCCATACAAAAGTTGACCGGGCATGACTTTCCCAATACAAAAGTTCACCGGGCATGATTTTCCCAATACAAAAGTTCACCGGGCATGACTTTCCCAGTACAAAAGATCACCGGGCATGACTTTCCCAATACAAAAGTTCACCGGGCATGACTTTCCCAATACAAAAGTTGACCGGGCATGACTTTCCCAATACAAAAGTTCACCGGGCATGACTTTTCCCATACAAAAGTTCACCGGGCATGACTTTCCCAATACAAAAGTTCACCGGGCATGACTTTCCCAGTACAAAAGATCACCGGGCATGACTTTCCCAATACAAAAGTTGACCTGGCATGACTTTCCCAATACAAAAGTTCACCGGGCATGACTTTTCCCATACAAAAGTTCACCGGGCATGACTTTCCCAATACAAAAGTTGACCTGGCATGACTTTCCCAATACAATAGTTCACCGGGCATGACTTTTCCCATACAAAAGTTGACCGGACATGACTTTCCCAATACAAAAGTTGACCGGGCATGACTTTCCCAGTACAAAAGTTCACCGGGCATGACTTTTCCCATACAAAAGTTGACCGGGCATGGCTTTCCCAATACAAAAGTTCACCGGGCATTACTTTCCCAGTACAAAAGTTCACCGGGCATGACTTTTCCCATACAAAAGTTCACCGGGCATGACTTTTCCCATACAAAAGTTCACCGGGCATGACTTTCCCAGTACAAAAGATCACCGGGCATGACTTTCCCAATACAAAAGTTGACCGGGCATGACTTTCCCAATACAAAAGTTCACCGGGCATGACTTTTCCCATACAGAAGTTCACCGGGCATGACTTTTCAGATACAAAAGTTCACCGGGCATGACTTTCCCAATACAAAAGTTCACCGGGCATGACTTTCCCAGTACAAAAGTTCACCGGGTATGACTTTCCCAATACAAAAGTTCACCGGGCATGACTTTTCCCATACAAAAGTTGACCGTGCATGACTTTCCCAATACAAAAGTTCACCGGGCATGACTTTCCCAGTACAAAAGTTCTCCGGGCATGACTTTCCCAATACAAAAGTTGACCGGGCATGACTTTCCCAATACAAAAGTTGACCGGGCATGACTTTCCCAATACAAGGGCATGACTTTCCCAATACAAAAGTTGACCGGGCATGACTTTCCCAATACAAAAGTTCACCGGGCATGACTTTCCCAATGCAAAAGTTGACCAGGCATGACTTTCCCAGTACAAAAGATCACCGGGCATGACTTTCCTAATACAAAAGTTCACCGGGCATGACTTTCCCAATACAAAAGTTCACCGGGCATGACTTTCCCAATACAAAAGTTCACCGGGCATGACTTTCCCAATACAAAAGTTCACCGGGCATGACTTTCCCAATACAAAAGTTCACCGGGCATGACTTTCCCAATACAAAAGTTCACCGGGCATGACTTTCCCAATACAAAAGTTCACCGGGCATGACTTTCCCAATACAAAAGTTCACCGGGCATGACTTTTCCCATACAAAAGTTCACCGGGCATGACTTTTCCCATACAAAAGTTCACCGGCATGACTTTCCCAATACAAAAGTTGACCGGGCATGACTTTCCCAATACAAAAGTTGACCGGGCATGACTTTCCCAATACAAAAGTTCACCGGGCATGACTTTCCCAATACAAAAGTTCACCGGGCATGACTTTCCCAATACAAAAGTTGACCGGGCATGACTTTCCCAATACAAAAGTTGACCGGGCATGACTTTCCCAATACAAAAGTTCACCGGGCATGACTTTCCCAATACAAAAGTTCACCGGGCATGACTTTCCCAATACAAAAGATCACCGGGCATGACTTTCCCAATACAAAAGTTGACCGGGCATGACTTTCCAAATACAAAAGTTCACCGGGCATGATTTTTCCCATACAAAAGTTCACCGGGCATGACTTTCCCAATACAAAAGTTCACCGGGCATGACTTTCCCAGTACAAAAGATCACCGGGCATGACTTTCCCAATACAAAAGTTGACCGGGCATGACTTTCCCAATACAAAAGTTCACCGGGCATGACTTTTCCCATACAAAAGTTCACCGGGCATGACTTTCCCAATACAAAAGTTGACCGGGCATGACTTTCCCAATACAAAAGTTCACAGGGCATGACTTTTCCCATACAAAAGTTGACCGGGCATGACTTTCCCAATACAAAAGTTGACCGGGCATGACTTTCCCAGTACAAAAGTTCACCGGGCATGACTTTTCCCATACAAAAGTTGACCGGGCATGGCTTTCCCAATACAAAAGTTCACCGGGCATGACTTTCCCAGTACAAAAGTTCACCGGGCATGACTTTTCCCATACAAAAGTTCACCGGGCATGACTTTTCCCATACAAAAGTTCACCGGGCATGACTTTCCCAGTACAAAAGATCACCGGGCATGACTTTCCCAATACAAAAGTTGACCGGGCATGACTTTCCCAATACAAAAGTTCACCGGGCATGACTTTTCCCATACAAAAGTTCACCGGGCATGACTTTTCCCATACAAAAGTTCACCGGGCATGACTTTCCCAATACAAAAGTTCACCGGGCATGACTTTCCCAGTACAAAAGTTCACCGGGTATGACTTTCCCAATACAAAAGTTCACCGGGCATGACTTTTCCCATACAAAAGTTGACCGGGCATGACCTTCCCAATACAAAAGTTCACCGGGCATGACTTTCCCAGTACAAAAGTTCTCCGGGCATGACTTTCCCAATACAAAAGTTGACCGGGCATGACTTTCCCAATACAAAAGTTGACCGGGCATGACTTTCCCAATACAAGGGCATGATTTCCCAATACAAAAGTTGACCGGGCATGACTTTCCCAATACAAAAGTTCACCGGGCATGACTTTCCCAATGCAAAAGTTCACCGGGCATGACTTTCCCAATACAAAAGTTCACCGGGCATGACTTTCCCAATACAAAAGTTCACCGGGCATGACTTTTCCCATACAAAAGTTCACCGGGCATGACTTTTCCCATACAAAAGTTGACCGGGCATGACTTTCCCAATACAAAAGTTCACCGGGCATGACTTTCCCAATACAAAAGTTCACCGTGCATGACTTTCCCAGTACAAAAGATCACCGGGCATGACTTTCCCAATACAAAAGTTCACCGGGCATGACTTTTCCCATACAAAAGTTCACCGGGCATGACTTTTCCCATACAAAAGTTGACCGGGCATGACTTTCCCAATACAAAAGTTCACCGGGCATGACTTTCCCAATACAAAAGTTCACCGGGCATGACTTTCCCAGTACAAAAGATCACCGGGCATGACTTTCCCAATACAAAAGTTCACCGGGCATGACTTTCCCAATACAAAAGTTGACCGGGCATGACTTTCCCAATACAAAAGTTCACCGGGCATGACTTTTCCCATACAAAAGTTCACCGGGCATGACTTTCCCAATACAAAAGTTCATCGGGCATGACTTTCCCAGTACAAAAGATCACCGGGCATGACTTTCCCAATACAAAAGTTCACCGGGAATGACTTTCCCAATACAAAAGTTCACCGGGCATGACTTTCCCAATACAAAAGATCACCGGGCATGACTTTCCCAATACAAAAGTTGACCGGGCATGACTTTCCCAATACAAAAGTTCACCGGGCATGACTTTTCCCATACAAAAGTTCACCGGGCATGACTTTCCCAATACAAAAGTTCACCGGACATGACTTTCCCAGTAGAAAAGATCACCGGGCATGACTTTCCCAATACAAAAGTTGACCGGGCATGACTTTCCCAATACAAAAGTTCACCGGGCATGACTTTTCCCATACAAAAGTTCACCGGACATGACTTTCCCAGTAGAAAAGATCACCGGGCATGACTTTCCCAATACAAAAGTTGACCGGGCATGACTTTCCCAATACAAAAGTTCACCGGGCATGACTTTCCCAATACAAAAGTTGACCGGGCATGACTTTCCCAGTACAAAAGTTCACCGGGCATGACTTTTCCCATACAAAAGTTGACCGGGCATGGCTTTCCCAATAGAAAAGTTCACCGGGCATGACTTTCCCAGTACAAAAGTTCACCGGGCATGACTTTTCCCATACAAAAGTTCACCGGGCATGACTTTTCCCATACAAAAGTTCACCGGGCATGACTTTCCCAGTACAAAAGATCACCGGGCATGACTTTCCCAATACAAAAGTTGACCGGGCATGACTTTCCCAATACAAAAGTTCACCGGGCATGACTTTTCCCATACAAAAGTTCACCGGGCATGACTTTTCAGATACAAAAGTTCACCGGGCATGACTTTCCCAATACAAAAGTTCACCGGGCATGACTTTCCCAGTACAAAAGTTCACCGGGTATGACTTTCCCAATACAAAAGTTCACCGGGCATGACTTTTCCCATACAAAAGTTGACCGGGCATGACTTTCCCAATACAAAAGTTCACCGGGCATGTCTTTCCCAGTACAAAAGTTCTCCGGGCATGACTTTCCCAATACAAAAGTTGACCGGGCATGACTTTCCCAATACAAAAGTTGACCGGGCATGACTTTCCCAATACAAGGGCATGACTTTCCCAATACAAAAGTTGACCGGGCATGACTTTCCCAATACAAAAGTTCACCGGGCATGACTTTCCCAATGCAAAAGTTCACCGGGCATGACTTTCCCAATACAAAAGTTCACCGGGCATGACTTTCCCAATACAAAAGTTCACCGGGCATGACTTTTCCCATACAAAAGCTCACCGGGCATGACTTTTCCCATACAAAAGTTGACCGGGCATGACTTTCCCAATACAAAAGTTCACCGGGCATGACTTTCCCAATACAAAAGTTCACCGGGCATGACTTTCCCAGTACAAAAGATCACCGGGCATGACTTTCCCAATACAAAAGTTCACCGGGCATGACTTTCCCAATACAAAATTCACCGGGCATGACTTTCCCAGTACAAAAGTTCACCGGGCATGACTTTCCTAATACAAAAGTTGACCGGGCATGACTTTTCCAGTACAAAAGATCACCGGGCATGACTTTCCCAATACAAAAGTTCACCGGGCATGACTTTCCCAGTACAAAAGATCACCGGGCATGACTTTCCCAATACAAAAGTTCACCGGGCATGACTTTCCCAATACAAAAGTTCACCGGGCATGACTTTCCCAATACAAAAGTTCACCGGGCATGACTTTCCCAATACAAAAGATCACCGGGCATGACTTTCCCAATACAAAAGTTCACAGGGCATGACTTTCCCAATACAAAAGTTCACCGGGCATGACTTTCCCAATACAAAAGTTCACCGGGCATGACTTTCCCAGTACAAAAGATCACCGAGCATGACTTTCCCAATACAAAAGTTGACCGGGCATGACTTTCCTAATACAAAAGTTGACCAGGCATGACTTTCCCAGTACAAAAGATCACCGGGCATGACTTTCCTAATACAAAAGTTCACCGGGCATGACTTTCCCAATACAAAAGTTCACCGGGCATGACTTTCCCAATACAAAAGTTCACCGGGCATGACTTTCCCAATACAAAAGTTCACCGGGCATGACTTTCCCAATACAAAAGTTCACCGGGCATGACTTTCCCAATACAAAAGTTCACCGGGCATGACTTTCCCAATACAAAAGTTCACCGGGCATGACTTTCCCAATACAAAAGTTCACCGGGCATGACTTTTCCCATACAAAAGTTCACCGGGCATGACTTTTCCCATACAAAAGTTCACCGGCATGACTTTCCCAATACAAAAGTTGACCGGGCATGACTTTCCCAATACAAAAGTTGACCGGGCATGACTTTCCCAATACAAAAGTTGACCGGGCATGACTTTCCCAATACAAAAGTTCACCGGGCATGACTTTCCCAATACAAAAGTTCACCGGGCATGACTTTCCCAATACAAAAGTTGACCGGGCATGACTTTCCCAATACAAAAGTTCACCGGGCATGACTTTCCCAATACAAAAGTTGACCGGGCATGACTTTCCCAATACAAAAGTTCACCGGGCATGACTTTCCCAATACAAAAGTTGACCGGGCATGACTTTCCCAATACAAAAGTTGACCGGGCATGACTTTCCCAATACAAAAGTTCACCGAGCATGACTTTCCCAATACAAAAGTTCACCGGGCATGACTTTCCCAATACAAAAGTTGACCGGGCATGACTTTCCCAGTACAAATGTTCACCGGGTATGACTTTCCCAATACAAAAGTTCCAATACAAAAGTTCACTGGGCATGACTTTCCCAGTACAAAAGATCACCGGGCATGACTTTCCCAATACAAAAGTTGACCGGGCATGACTTTCCCAGTACAAATGTTCACCGGGCATGATTTCCCAATACAAAAGTTCACCGGGCATGACTTTCCCAGTACAAAAGTTCACCGGGCATGACTTTTCCCATACAAAAGTTCACCGGGCATGACTTTTCCCATACAAAAGTTCACCGGGCATGACTTTCCCAGTACAAAAGATCACCGGGCATGACTTTCCCAATACAAAAGTTGACCGGGCATGACTTTCCCAATACAAAAGTTCACCGGGCATGACTTTTCCCATACAAAAGTTCACCGGGCATGACTTTTCCCATACAAAAGTTCACCGGGCATGACTTTCCCAATACAAAAGTTCACCGGGCATGACTTTTCCCATACAAAAGTTCACCGGGCATGACTTTCCCAATACAAAAGTTCACCGGGCATGACTTTCCCAATACAAAAGATCACCGGGCATGACTTTCCCAATACAAAAGTTCACAGGGCATGACTTTCCCAATACAAAAGTTCACCGGGCATGACTTTCCCAATACAAAAGTTCACCGGGCATGACTTTCCCAGTACAAAAGATCACCGAGCATGACTTTCCCAATACAAAAGTTGACCGGGCATGACTTTCCTAATACAAAAGTTGACCAGGCATGACTTTCCCAGTACAAAAGATCACCGGGCATGACTTTCCTAATACAAAAGTTCACCGGGCATGACTTTCCCAATACAAAAGTTCACCGGGCATGACTTTTCCCATACAAAAGTTCACCGGGCATGACTTTTCAGATACAAAAGTTCACCGGGCATGACTTTCCCAATACAAAAGTTCACCGGGCATGACTTTCCCAGTACAAAAGTTCACCGGGTATGACTTTCCCAATACAAAAGTTCACCGGGCATGACTTTTCCCATACAAAAGTTGACCGGGCATGACTTTCCCAATACAAAAGTTCACCGGGCATGTCTTTCCCAGTACAAAAGTTCTCCGGGCATGACTTTCCCAATACAAAAGTTGACCGGGCATGACTTTCCCAATACAAAAGTTGACCGGGCATGACTTTCCCAATACAAGGGCATGACTTTCCCAATACAAAAGTTGACCGGGCATGACTTTCCCAATACAAAAGTTCACCGGGCATGACTTTCCCAATGCAAAAGTTCACCGGGCATGACTTTCCCAATACAAAAGTTCACCGGGCATGACTTTCCCAATACAAAAGTTCACCGGGCATGACTTTTCCCATACAAAAGCTCACCGGGCATGACTTTTCCCATACAAAAGTTGACCGGGCATGACTTTCCCAATACAAAAGTTCACCGGGCATGACTTTCCCAATACAAAAGTTCACCGGGCATGACTTTCCCAGTACAAAAGATCACCGGGCATGACTTTCCCAATACAAAAGTTCACCGGGCATGACTTTCCCAATACAAAATTCACCGGGCATGACTTTCCCAGTACAAAAGTTCACCGGGCATGACTTTCCTAATACAAAAGTTGACCGGGCATGACTTTTCCAGTACAAAAGATCACCGGGCATGACTTTCCCAATACAAAAGTTCACCGGGCATGACTTTCCCAGTACAAAAGATCACCGGGCATGACTTTCCCAATACAAAAGTTCACCGGGCATGACTTTCCCAATACAAAAGTTCACCGGGCATGACTTTCCCAATACAAAAGTTCACCGGGCATGACTTTCCCAATACAAAAGATCACCGGGCATGACTTTCCCAATACAAAAGTTCACAGGGCATGACTTTCCCAATACAAAAGTTCACCGGGCATGACTTTCCCAATACAAAAGTTCACCGGGCATGACTTTCCCAGTACAAAAGATCACCGAGCATGACTTTCCCAATACAAAAGTTGACCGGGCATGACTTTCCTAATACAAAAGTTGACCAGGCATGACTTTCCCAGTACAAAAGATCACCGGGCATGACTTTCCTAATACAAAAGTTCACCGGGCATGACTTTCCCAATACAAAAGTTCACCGGGCATGACTTTCCCAATACAAAAGTTCACCGGGCATGACTTTCCCAATACAAAAGTTCACCGGGCATGACTTTCCCAATACAAAAGTTCACCGGGCATGACTTTCCCAATACAAAAGTTCACCGGGCATGACTTTCCCAATACAAAAGTTCACCGGGCATGACTTTCCCAATACAAAAGTTCACCGGGCATGACTTTTCCCATACAAAAGTTCACCGGGCATGACTTTTCCCATACAAAAGTTCACCGGCATGACTTTCCCAATACAAAAGTTGACCGGGCATGACTTTCCCAATACAAAAGTTGACCGGGCATGACTTTCCCAATACAAAAGTTGACCGGGCATGACTTTCCCAATACAAAAGTTCACCGGGCATGACTTTCCCAATACAAAAGTTCACCGGGCATGACTTTCCCAATACAAAAGTTGACCGGGCATGACTTTCCCAATACAAAAGTTCACCGGGCATGACTTTCCCAATACAAAAGTTGACCGGGCATGACTTTCCCAATACAAAAGTTCACCGGGCATGACTTTCCCAATACAAAAGTTGACCGGGCATGACTTTCCCAATACAAAAGTTGACCGGGCATGACTTTCCCAATACAAAAGTTCACCGAGCATGACTTTCCCAATACAAAAGTTCACCGGGCATGACTTTCCCAATACAAAAGTTGACCGGGCATGACTTTCCCAGTACAAATGTTCACCGGGTATGACTTTCCCAATACAAAAGTTCCAATACAAAAGTTCACTGGGCATGACTTTCCCAGTACAAAAGATCACCGGGCATGACTTTCCCAATACAAAAGTTGACCGGGCATGACTTTCCCAGTACAAATGTTCACCGGGCATGATTTCCCAATACAAAAGTTCACCGGGCATGACTTTCCCAGTACAAAAGTTCACCGGGCATGACTTTTCCCATACAAAAGTTCACCGGGCATGACTTTTCCCATACAAAAGTTCACCGGGCATGACTTTCCCAGTACAAAAGATCACCGGGCATGACTTTCCCAATACAAAAGTTGACCGGGCATGACTTTCCCAATACAAAAGTTCACCGGGCATGACTTTTCCCATACAAAAGTTCACCGGGCATGACTTTTCCCATACAAAAGTTCACCGGGCATGACTTTCCCAATACAAAAGTTCACCGGGCATGACTTTCCCAGTACAAAAGTTCACCGGGTATGACTTTCCCAATACAAAAGTTCACCGGGCATGACTTTTCCCATACAAAAGTTGACCGGGCATGACTTTCCCAATACAAAAGTTCACCGGGCATGACTTTCCCAGTACAAAAGTTCTCCGGGCATGACTTTCCCAATACAAAAGTTGACCGGGCATGACTTTCCCAATACAAGGGCATGACTTTCCCAATACAAAAGTTGACCGGGCATGACTTTCCCAATACAAAAGTTCACCGGGCATGACTTTCCCAATGCAAAAGTTCACCGGGCATGACTTTCCCAATACAAAAGTTCACCGGGCATGACTTTCCCAATACAAAAGTTCACCGGGCATGACTTTTCCCATACAAAAGTTCACCGGGCATGACTTTTCCCATACAAAAGTTGACCGGGCATGACTTTCCCAATACAAAAGTTCACCGGGCATGATTTTCCCAATACAAAAGTTCACCGGGCATGACTTTTCCCATACAAAAGTTGACCGGGCATGACTTTCCCAATACAAAAGTTCACCGGGCATGATTTTCCCAATACAAAAGTTCACCGGGCATGACTTTCCCATACAAAAGTTCACCGGGCATGACTTTCCCAGTACAAAAGTTCACCGGGCATGACTTTCCCAATACAAAAGTTGACCGGGCATGACTTTCCCAATACAAAAGTTCACCGGGCATGACTTTTCCCATACAAAAGTTCACCGGGCATGACTTTCCCAATACAAAAGTTCACCGGGCATGACTTTCCCAGTACAAAAGATCACCGGGCATGACTTTCCCAATACAAAAGTTGACCTGGCATGACTTTCCCAATACAAAAGTTCACCGGGCATGACTTTTCCCATACAAAAGTTCACCGGGCATGACTTTCCCAATACAAAAGTTGACCTGGCATGACTTTCCCAATACAATAGTTCACCGGGCATGACTTTTCCCATACAAAAGTTGACCGGACATGACTTTCCCAATACAAAAGTTTACCGGGCATGACTTTCCCAGTACAAAAGTTCACCGGGCATGACTTTTCCCATACAAAAGTTGACCGGGCATGGCTTTCCCAATACAAAAGTTCACCGGGCATGACTTTCCCAGTACAAAAGTTCACCGGGCATGACTTTTCCCATACAAAAGTTCACCGGGCATGACTTTTCCCATACAAAAGTTCACCGGGCATGACCTTCCCAGTACAAAAGATCACCGGGCATGACTTTCCCAATACAAAAGTTGACCGGGCATGATTTTCCCAATACAAAAGTTCACCGGGCATGACTTTTCCCATACAGAAGTTCACCGGGCATGACTTTTCAGATACAAAAGTTCACCGGGCATGACTTTCCCAATACAAAAGTTCACCGGGCATGACTTTCCCAGTACAAAAGTTCACCGGGTATGACTTTCCCAATACAAAAGTTCACCGGGCATGACTTTTCCCATACAAAAGTTGACCGTGCATGACTTTCCCAATACAAAAGTTCACCGGGCATGACTTTCCCAGTACAAAAGTTCTCCGGGCATGACTTTCCCAATACAAAAGTTGACCGGGCATGACTTTCCCAATACAAAAGTTGACCGGGCATGACTTTCCCAATACAAGGGCATGACTTTCCCAATACAAAAGTTGACCGGGCATGACTTTCCCAATACAAAAGTTCACCGGGCATGACTTTCCCAATGCAAAAGTTCACCGGGCATGACTTTCCCAATACAAAAGTTCACCGGGCATGACTTTCCCAATACAAAAGTTCACCGGGCATGACTTTTCCCATACAAAAGTTCACCGGGCATGACTTTTCCCATACAAAAGTTGACCGGGCATGACTTTCCCAATACAAAAGTTCACCGGGCATGACTTTCCCAATACAAAAGTTCACCGGGCATGACTTTCCCAGTACAAAAGATCACCGGGCATGACTTTCCCAATACAAAAGTTCACCGGGCATGACTTTCCCAATACAAAAGTTCACCGGGCATGACTTTCCCAGTACAAAAGTTCACCGGGCATGACTTTCCCAGTACAAAATATCACCGGGCATGACTTTCCCAATACAAAAGTTCACCGGGCATGACTTTCCCAATACAAAAGTTCACCGGGCATGACTTTCCCAATACAAAAGTTCACCGGGCATGACTTTCCCAATACAAAAATTCACCGGGCATGACTTTCCCAATACAAAAGTTCACCGATCATGACTTTCCCAATACAAAAGTTCACCGGGCATGACTTTCCCAATACAAAAGTTCACCGGGCATGACTTTCCCAGTACAAAAGATCACCGAGCATGACTTTCCCAATACAAAAGTTGACCGGGCATGACTTTCCTAATACAAAAGTTGACCAGGCATGACTTTCCCAGTACAAAAGATCACCGGGCATGACTTTCCTAATACAAAAGTTCACCGGGCATGACTTTCCCAATACAAAAGTTCACCGGGCATGACTTTCCCAATACAAAAGTTCACCGGGCATGACTTTCCCAATACAAAAGTTCACCGGGCATGACTTTCCCAATACAAAAGTTCACCGGGCATGACTTTCCCAATACAAAAGTTCACCGGGCATGACTTTCCCAATACAAAAGTTCACCGGGCATGACTTTCCCAATACAAAAGTTCACCGGGCATGACTTTCCCAATACAAAAGTTCACCGGGCATGACTTTTCCCATACAAAAGTTCACCGGGCATGACTTTCCCAATACAAAAGTTGACCGGGCATGACTTTCCCAATACAAAAGTTGACCGGGCATGACTTTCCCAATACAAAAGTTGACCGGGCATGACTTTCCCAATACAAAAGTTCACCGGGCATGACTTTCCCAATACAAAAGTTCACCGGGCATGACTTTCCCAATACAAAAGTTGACCGGGCATGACTTTCCCAATACAAAAGTTGACCGGGCATGACTTTCCCAATACAAAAGTTCAACGGGCATGACTTTCCCAATACAAAAGTTCACCGGGCATGACTTTCCCAATACAAAAGTTGACCGGGCATGACTTTCCCAAGACAAAAGTTCACCGGGCATGACTTTCCCAATACAAAAGTTGACCGGGCATGACTTTCCCAATACAAAAGTTCACCGGGCATGACTTTCCCAATACAAAAGTTGACCGGGCATGACTTTCCCAATACAAAAGTTGACCGGGCATGACTTTCCCAATACAAAAGTTCACCGGGCATGACTTTCCCAATACAAAAGTTCACCGGGCATGACTTTCCCAATACAAAAGTTGACCGGGCATGACTTTCCCAGTACAAATGTTCACCGGGTATGACTTTCCCAATACAAAAGTTCACCGGGCATGACTTTCCCAATACAAAAGTTCACCGGGCATGACTTTCCCAGTACAAAAGATCACCGGGCATGACTTTCCCAATACAAAAGTTGACCGGGCATGACTTTTCCAGTACAAATGTTCACCGGGCATGATTTCCCAATACAAAAGTTCACCGGGCATGACTTTCCCAATACAAAAGTTCACCGGGCATGACTTTCCCAGTACAAAAGATCACCGGGCATGACTTTCCCAATACAAAAGTTCACCGGGCATGACTTTCCCAGTACAAAAGATCACCGGGCATGATTTTCCCAATACAAAAGTTCACCGGGCATGACTTTCCCAATACAAAAGTTCACCGGGCATGACTTTTCCCATACAAAAGTTCACCGGGCATGACTTTCCCAATACAAAAGTTCACCTGGCATGACTTTCCCAATACAAAAGTTCACCGGGCATGACTTTCCCATACAAAAGTTCACCGGGCATGACTTTCCCAATACAAAAGTTCACCGGGCATGACTTTCCCAATACAAAAGTTCACCGGGCATGACTTTTCCCATACAAAAGTTCACCGGGCATGACTTTTCCCATGCAAAAGTTCACCGGGCATGACTTTCCCAATACAAAAGTTCACCGGGCATGATTTTCCCATACAAAAGTTGACCGGGCATGGCTTTCCCAATACAAAAGTTCACCGGGCATGACATTCCCAATACAAAAGTTCACCGGGCATGACTTTCCCAGTACAAAAGTTCACCGGGCATGACTTTCCCAATACAAAAGTTCACCGGGCATGACTTTCCCAGTACAAAAGTTCACCGGGCATGACTTTCCCAATACAAAAGTTCACCGGGCATGACTTTCCCAATACAAAAGTTCACCGGGCATGACTTTCCCAATACAAAAGTTCACCGGGCATGACTTTCCCAATACAAAAGTTGACCGGGCATGACTTTCCCAATACAAAAGTTCACCGGGCATGACTTTCCCAATACAAAAGTTCACCGGGCATGACTTTCCCATACAAAAGTTCACCGGGCATGACTTTTCCCATACAAAAGTTCACCGGGCATGACTTTCCCAGTATAAAAGATCACCGGGCATGACTTTTCCCATACAAAAGTTCACCGGGCATGACTTTCCCAGTACTAAAGATCACCGGGCATGACTTTCCCAATACAAAAGTTCACCGGGCATGACTTTCCCAATACAAAAGTTCACCGGGCATGACTTTCCCATACAAAAGTCCACCGGGCATGGCTTTCCCAATACAAAAGTTCACCGGGCATGACTTTCCCAATACAAAAGTTCACCGGGCATGACTTTCCCAGTACAAAAGTTCACCGGGCATGACTTTCCCAGTACAAAAGTTCACCGGGCATGACTTTCCCAATACAAAAGTTCACCGGGCATGACTTTCCCAGTACAAAAGATCACCGGCCATGACTTTCCCAATACAAAAGTTCACCGGGCATGACTTTCCCAGTACAAAAGATCACCGGCCATGACTTTCCCAATACAAAAGTTCACCGGGCATGACTTTCCCAGTACAAAAGTTCACCGGGCATGACTTTCCCAATACAAAAGTTCACCGGGCATGACTTTCCCAATACAAAAGTTCACCGGGCATGACTTTCCCAGTACAAAAGTTCACCGGGCATGACTTTCCCAATACAAAAGTTGACCGGGCATGACTTTCCCAATACAAAAGTTCACCGGGCATGACTTTCCCAATACAAAAGTTCACCGGGCATGGCTTTCCCAATACAAAAGATCACCGGGCATGACTTTTCCCATACAAAAGTTCACCGGGCATGACTTTCCCAGTACAAAAGATCACCGGGCATGACTTTCCCAATACAAAAGTTCACCGGGCATGACTTTCCCAATACAAAAGTTGACCGGGCATGACTTTCCCAATACAAAAGTTCACCGGGCATGACTTTACCAATACAAAAGTTCACCCGGCATGACTTTCCCAATATAAAAGTTCACCGGGCATGACTTTCCCAGCACAAAAGTTCACCGGGCATGACTTTCCCAATACAAAAGTTCACCGGGCATGACTTTCCCAATACAAAAGTTCACCGGGCATGACTTTCCCAGTACAAAAGATCACCGGGCATGACTTTCCCAATACAAAAGTTGACCGGGCATGACTTTCCCAATACAAAAGTTGACCGGGCATGACTTTCCCAATACAAAAGTTCACCGGGCATGACTTTCCCAATACAAAAGTTCACCGGGCAT
Organism: Musca autumnalis; assembly: GCF_047663935.1. NCBI lineage: Eukaryota > Metazoa > Arthropoda > Insecta > Diptera > Muscidae > Musca > Musca autumnalis. Next base: position 81,318 of record NW_027411697.1, read on the forward strand.
GACTTTCCCAGTACAAAAGTTCACCGGGCATGACTTTCCCAATACAAAAGTTCACCGGGCATGACTTTCCCAATACAAAAGTTCACCGGGCATGACTTTCCCATACAAAAGTTCAGCGGGCATGACTTTTCCCATACAAAAGTTCACCGGGCATGACTTTCCCAATACAAAAGTTCACCGGGCATGACTTTCCCAATACAAAAGTTCACCCGGCATGACTTTCCCAATATAAAAGTTCACCGGGCATGACTTTCCCAGTACAAAAGTTCACCGGGCATGACTTTCCTAATACAAAAGTTCACCGGGCATGACTTTCCCAGTACAAAAGTTCACTGGGCATGACTTTCCCAGTACAAAAGTTCACCGGGCATGACTTTCCCAATACAAAAGTTCACCGGGCATGACTTTCCCAATACAAAAGTTCACCGGGCATGACTTTCCCAGTACAAAAAATCACCGGGCATGACTTTCCCAATACAAAAGTTGACCGGGCATGACTTTCCCAATACAAAAGTTGACCGGGCATGACTTTCCCAATACAAAAGTTCACCAGGCATGACTTTCCCAATACAAAAGTTCACCGGGCATGACTTTCCCAGTACAAAAGTTCACCGGGCATGACTTTCCCAATACAAAAGTTCACCGGGCATGACTTTCCCAATACAAAAGTTCACCGGGCATGACTTTCCCACACAAAAGTTCACCGGGCAAGACTTTTCCCATACAAAAGTTCACCGGGCATGACTTTCCCAGTACAAAAGATCACCGGGCATGACTTTTCCCATACAAAAGTTCACCGGGCATGACTTTCCCAGTACAAAAGATCACCGGGCATGACTTTCCCAATACAAAAGTTCACCGGGCATGACTTTCCCAATACAAAAGTTCACCGGGCATGACTTTCCCATACAAAAGTTCACCGGGCATGACTTTCCCAATACAAAAGTTCACCGGGCATGACTTTCCCAGTACAAAAGTTCACCGGGCATGACTTTCCCAATACAAAAGTTCACCGGGCATGACTTTCCCAATACAAAAGTTCACCGGGCATGACTTTCCCAATACAAAAGTTCACCGGGCTTGACTTTCCCAATACAAAAGTTCACCGGGCATGACTTTCCCAATACAAAAGTTCACCGGGCATGACTTTCCCAATACAAAAGTTCACCGGGCATGACTTTCCCATACAAAAGTTCACCGGGCATGACTTTTCCCATACAAAAGTTCACCGGGCATGACTTTCCCAGTACAAAAGATCACCGGGCATGACTTTTCCCATACAAAAGTTCACCGGGCATGACTTTCCCAGTACAAAAGATCACCGGGCATGACTTTCCCAATACAAAAGTTCACCGGGCATGACTTTCCCAATACAAAAGTTCACCGGGCATGACTTTCCCATACAAAAGTTCACCGGGCATGGCTTTCCCAATACAAAAGTTCACCGGGCATGACTTTCCCAATACAAAAGTTCACCGGGCATGACTTTCCCAGTACAAAAGTTCACCGGGCATGACTTTCCCAGTACAAAAGATCACCGGGCATGACTTTCCCAATACAAAAGTTGACCGCGCACGACTTTCCCAGTACAAAAGTTCACCGGGCATGACTTTCCCAGTACAAAAGTTCACCGGGCATGACTTTCCCAATACAAAAGTTCACCGGGCATGACTTTCCCAATACAAAAGTTCACCGGGCATGACTTTCCCAATACAAAAGTTCACCGGGCATGACTTTCCCAGTACAAAAGATCACCGGCCATGACTTTCCCAATACAAAAGTTCACCGGGCATGACTTTCCCAATACAAAAGTTCACCGGGCATGACTTTCCCAATACAAAAGTTCACCGGGCATGACTTTCCCAGTACAAAAGTTCACCGGGCATGACTTTCCCAATACAAAAGTTCACCGGGCATGACTTTCCCAATACAAAAGTTCACAGGGCATGACTTTCCCAGTACAAAAGTTCACCGGGCATGACTTTCCCAATACAAAAGTTGACCGGGCATGACTTTCCCAATACAAAAGTTCACCGGGCATGACTTTCCCAATACAAAAGTTCACCGGGCATGGCTTTCCCAATACAAAAGTTCACCGGGCATGACTTTCCCAATACAAAAGTTCACCGGGCATGACTTTCCCAGTACAAAAGTTGACCGGGCATGACTTTCCCAGTACAAAAGATCACCGGGCATGACTTTTCCCATACAAAAGTTCACCGGGCATGACTTTCCCAATACAAAAGTTGACCGGGCATGACTTTCCCAATACAAAAGTTCACCGGGCATGACTTTCCCAATACAAAAGTTCACCCGGCATGACTTTCCCAATATAAAAGTTCACCGGGCATGACTTTCCCAGTACAAAAGTTCACCGGGCATGACTTTCCTAATACAAAAGTTCACCGGGCATGACTTTCCCAATACAAAAGTTCACCGGGCATGACTTTCCCAGTACAAAAGTTCACCGGGCATGACTTTCCCAATACAAAAGTTCACCGGGCATGACTTTCCCAATACAAAAGTTCACCGGGCATGACTTTCCCAGTACAAAAGATCACCGGGCATGACTTTCCCAATACAAAAGTTGACCGGGCATGACTTTCCCAATACAAAAGTTGACCGGGCATGACTTTCCCAATACAAAAGTTCACCGGGCATGACTTTCCCAATACAAAAGTTCACCGGGCATGACTTTCCCAGTACAAAAGTTCACCGGGCATGACTTTCCCAATACAAAAGTTGACCGGGCATGACTTTCCCAGTACAAAAGATCAACGGGCATGACTTTTCCCATACAAAAGTTCACCGGGCATGACTTTCCCAGTACAAAAGATCACCGGGCATGACTTTCCCAATACAAAAGTTCACCGGGCATGACTTTCCCAATACAAAAGTTGACCGGGCATGACTTTCCCAGTACAAATGATCACCAGGCATGACTTTCCCAATACAAAAGTTCACCGGGCATGACTTTCCCAATACAAAAGTTCACCGGGCATGACTTTCCCAATACAAAAGTTCACCGGGCATGACTTTCCCAATACAAAAGTTCACCGGGCATGACTATCCCAATACAAAAGTTCACCGGGCATGACTTTCCCAATACAAAAGTTCACCGGGCATGACTTTCCCAATACAAAAGTTCACCGGGCATGACTTTCCCAATACAAAAGTTCACCGGGCATGACTTTCCCAGTACAAAAGATCACCGGGCATGACTTTCCCAATACAAAAGTTGACCGGGCATGACTTTCCCAATACAAAAGTTGACCGGGCATGACTTTCCCAATACAAAAGTTCACCGGGCATGACTTTCCCAATACAAAAGTTGACCGGGCATGACTTTCCCAGTACAAAAGTTCACCGGGCATGACTTTCCCAATACAAAAGTTGACCGGGCATGACTTTCCCAGTACAAAAGATCACCGGGCATGACTTTTCCCATACAAAAGTTCACCGGGCATGACTTTCCCAGTACAAAAGATCACCGGGCATGACTTTCCCAATACAAAAGTTCACCGGGCATGACTTTCCCAATACAAAAGTTCACCGGGCATGACTTTCCCAATACAAAAGTTCACCGGGCATGACTTTCCCATTACAAAAGTTCACCGGGCATGACTTTCCCAATACAAAAGTTCACCGGGCATGACTTTCCCAATACAAAAGTTCACCGGGCATGACTTTCCCAGTACAAAAGATCACCGGGCATGACTTTCCCAATACAAAAGTTGACCGGGCATGACTTTCCCAATACAAAAGTTGACCGGGCATGACTTTCCCAATACAAAAGTTCACCGGGCATGACTTTCCCAATACAAAAGCTGACCGGGCATGACTTTCCCAGTACAAAAGTTCACCGGGCATGACTTTCCCAATACAAAAGTTGACCGGGCATGACTTTCCCATACAAAAGTTTACCGGGCATGACTTTCCCAGTACAAAAGATCACCGGGCATGACTTTCCCAATACAAAAGTTCACCGGGCATGACTTTCCCAATACAAAAGTTGACCGGGCATGACTTTCCCAATACAAAAGTTGACCGGGTATGACTTTCCCAATACAAAAGTTCACCGGGCATGACTTTCCCAGTACAAAAGTTCACCGGGCATGACTTTCCCAATACAAAAGTTGACCGGGCATGACTTTCCCAATACAAAAGTTCACCGGGCATGACTTTCCCAGTACAAATGTTCACCGGGCATGACTTTCCCAGTACAAAAGATCACCGGGCATGACTTTCCCAATACAAAAGTTGACCGGGCATGACTTTCCCAGTACAAAAGTTCACCGGGCATGACTTTCCCAGTACAAAAGTTCACCGGGAATGACTTTCCCAATACAAAAGTTCACCGGGCATGACTTTCCCAGTACAAAAGTTCACCGGGCATGACTTTCCCAGTACAAAAGTTCACCGGGCATGACTTTCCCAGTACAAAAGTTCACCGGGCATGACTTTCCCAATACAAAAGATCACCGGGCATGACTTTCCCAATACAAAAGTTGACAGGGCATGACTTTCCCAATACAAAAGTTCACCGGGCATGACTTTCCCAATACAAAAGTTCACCGGGCATGACTTTCATAATACAAAAGTTCACCGGGCATGACTTTCCCAATACAAAAGTTCACCGGGCATGACTTTCCCAATACAAAAGTTGACAGGGCATGACTTTCCCAATACAAAAGTTCACCGGGCATGACTTTCCCAATACAAAAGTTCACCGGGCATGACTTTCATAATACAAAAGTTCACCGGGCATGACTTTCCCAATACAAAAGTTCACCGGGCATGACTTTCCCAATACAAAAGTTGACCGGGCATGACTTTCCCAATACAAAAGTTCACCGGGCATGACTTTCCCAATACAAAAGTTCACCGGGCATGACTTTCCCAATACAAAAGTTCACCGGGCATGACTTTCCCAGTACAAATGTTCACCGGGCATGACTTTCCCAGTACAAAAGATCACCGGGCATGACTTTCCCAATACAAAACTTGACCGGGCATGACTTTCCCAGTACAAAAGTTCACCGGGCATGACTTTCCCAGTACAAAAGTTCACCGGGAATGACTTTCCCAATACAAAAGTTCACCGGGCATGACTTTCCCAGTACAAAAGTTCACCGGGCATGACTTTCCCAGTACAAAAGTTCACCGGGCATGACTTTCCCAGTACAAAAGTTCACCGGGCATGACTTTCCCAATACAAAAGATCACCGGGTATGACTTTCAAAGTACAAAAGTTCACCGGGCATGACTTTCCCAGTACAAAAGATCACCGGGCATGACTTTCCCAATACAAAAGTTGACCGGGCATGACTTTCCCAATACAAAAGTTCACCGGGCATGACTTTCCCATACAAAAGTTCACCGGGCATGACTTTCACAATACAAAAGTTCACCGGGCATGACTTTCATAATACAAAAGTTCACCGGGCATGACTTTCCCAATACAAAAGTTCACCGGGCATGACTTTCAAAGTACAAAAGTTCACCGGGCATGACTTTCCCAGTACAAAAGATCACCGGGCATGACTTTCCCAATACAAAAGTTGACCGGGCATGACTTTCCCAATACAAAAGTTCACCGGGCATGACTTTCCCATACAAAAGTTCACCGGGCATGACTTTCACAATACAAAAGTTCACCGGGCATGACTTTCCCAATACAAAAGTTCACCGGGCATGACTTTCCCATACAAAAGTTCACCGGGCATGACTTTTCCCATGCAAAAGTTCACCGGGCATGACTTTCCCAATACAAAAGTTCAAAGGGCATGATTTTCCCATACAAAAGTTGACCGGGCATGGCTTTCCCAACACAAAAGTTCACCGGGCATGACTTTCCCAATACAAAAGTTGACCGGGCATGGCTTTCCCAACGCAAAAGTTCACCGGGCATGACTTTCCCAATACAAAAGTTCACCGGGCATGACTTTCCCAATACAAAAGTTGACCGGGCATGACTTTCCCAATACAAAAGTTCAAAGGGCATGATTTTCCCATACAAAAGTTGACCGGGCATGGCTTTCCCAACACAAAAGTTCACCGGGCATGACTTTCCCAATACAAAAGTTCACCGGGCATGACTTTCCCAATACAAAAGTTGACCGGACATGACTTTCCCAATACAAAAGTTCACCGGGCATGACTTTCCCATACAAAAGTTCACCGGGCATGACTTTCCTAATACAAAAGTTGACCGGGCATGACTTTCCCAATACAAAAGTTCACCGGGCATGACTTTTCCCATACAAAAGTTGACCGGGCATGACTTTCCCAATACAAAAGTTCAAAGGGCATGATTTTCCCATACAAAAGTTGACCGGGCATGGCTTTCCCAACACAAAAGTTCACCGGGCATGACTTTCCCAATACAAAAGTTGACCGGGCATGGCTTTCCCAACGCAAAAGTTCACCGGGCATGACTTTCCCAATACAAAAGTTCACCGGGCATGACTTTCCCAATACAAAAGTTGACCGGGCATGACTTTCCCAATACAAAAGTTCAAAGGGCATGATTTTCCCATACAAAAGTTGACCGGGCATGGCTTTCCCAACACAAAAGTTCACCGGGCATGACTTTCCCAATACAAAAGTTCACCGGGCATGACTTTCCCAATACAAAAGTTGACCGGACATGACTTTCCCAATACAAAAGTTCACCGGGCATGACTTTCCCATACAAAAGTTCACCGGGCATGACTTTCCTAATACAAAAGTTGACCGGGCATGACTTTCCCAATACAAAAGTTCACCGGGCATGACTTTTCCCATACAAAAGTTCACCGGGCATGACTTTTCCCATACAAAAGTTGATCGGGCATGACTTTCCCAATACAAAAGTTCACCGGGCATGACTTTCCCAATACAAAAGTTCACCGGGCATGACTTTCCCACTACAAAAGTTCACCGGGCATGACTTTCCCAATACAAAAGTTCACCGGGCATGACTTTCCCAATACAAAAGTTCACCGGGCATGACTTTCCCAATACAAAAGTTCACCGGGCATGACTTTCCCAATACAAAAGTTCACCGGGCATGACTTTCCCAATACAAAAGTTCACCGGGCATGACTTTCCCAATACAAAAGTTCACCGGGCATGACTTTCCCAATACAAAAGTTCACCGGGCATGACTTTCCCAATACAAAAGTTCAACGGGCATGACTTTCCTAGTACAAAAGTTCACCGGGCATGACTTTCCCAGTACAAAAGTTCACCGGGCATGACTTTCCCAATACAAAAGTTGACCGGGCATGACTTTCCCAATACAAAAGTTCACCGGGCATGACTTTCCCAATACAAAAGTTCACCGGGCATGACTTTCCCAATACAAAAGTTCACCGGGCATGACTTTCCCAGTACAAATGTTCACCGGGCATGACTTTCCCAGTACAAAAGATCACCGGGCATGACTTTCCCAATACAAAAGTTGACCGGGCATGACTTTCCCAGTACAAAAGTTCACCGGGCATGACTTTCCCAGTACAAAAGTTCACCGGGAATGACTTTCCCAATACAAAAGTTCACCGGGCATGACTTTCCCAGTACAAAAGTTCACCGGGCATGACTTTCCCAGTACAAAAGTTCACCGGGCATGACTTTCCCAGTACAAAAGTTCACCGGGCATGATTTTCCCAATACAAAAGATCACCGGGCATGACTTTCCCAATACAAAAGTTGACAGGGCATGACTTTCCCAATACAAAAGTTCACCGGGCATGACTTTCCCAATACAAAAGTTCACCGGGCATGACTTTCATAATACAAAAGTTCACCGGGCATGACTTTCCCAATACAAAAGTTGACCGGGCATGACTTTCCCAAGACAAAAGTTGACCGGGCATGACTTTCCCAATACAAAAGTTCACCGGGCATGACTTTCCCAATACAAAAGTTCACCAAGCATGACTTTCCCAATACAAAAGTTCACCGGGCATGACTTTCCCAGTACAAATGTTCACCGGGCATGACTTTCCCAGTACAAAAGATCACCGGGCATGACTTTCCCAATACAAAAGTTGACCGGGCATGACTTTCCCAGTACAAAAGTTCACCGGGCATGACTTTCCCAGTACAAAAGTTCACCGGGAATGACTTTCCCAATACAAAAGTTCACCGGGCATGACTTTCCCAGTACAAAAGTTCACCGGGCATGACTTTCCCAGTACAAAAGTTCACCGGGCATGACTTTCCCAGTACAAAAGTTCACCGGGCATGACTTTCCCAATACAAAAGATCACCGGGCATGACTTTCATAATACAAAAGTTCACCGGGCATGACTTTCCCAATACAAAAGTTCACCGGGCATGACTTTCAAAGTACAAAAGTTCACCGGGCATGACTTTCCCAGTACAAAAGATCACCGGGCATGACTTTCCCAATACAAAAGTTGACCGGGCATGACTTTCCCAATACAAAAGTTCACCGGGCATGACTTTCCCATACAAAAGTTCACCGGGCATGACTTTCACAATACAAAAGTTCACCGGGCATGACTTTCCCAATACAAAAGTTCACCGGGCATGACTTTTCCCATACAAAAGTTCACCGGGCATGACTTTTCCCATGCAAAAGTTCACCGGGCATGACTTTCCCAATACAAAAGTTCAAAGGGCATGATTTTCCCATACAAAAGTTGACCGGGCATGGCTTTCCCAACACAAAAGTTCACCGGGCATGACTTTCCCAATACAAAAGTTCACCGGGCATGACTTTCCCAATACAAAAGTTGACCGGGCATGACTTTCCCAATACAAAAGTTCACCGGGCATGACTTTCCCACTACAAAAGTTCACCGGGCATGACTTTCCCAATACAAATAAAAAATAATTTAAAAAAATTAAGTTTCAGTGTTTTATTTAGAAATGTACTTAAAACTAGAAAATAATTTGTTTCTTAGCCTCAATAAATTTATTCTTTCTCATGATGGAATCTCTCAAATAAAACGCTTGCATTTGAATTAAAAATTGTGACAATATTGAACGGCAAGCGTTTTATTTGAGAGATTCCATCATGAGAAAGAATATATTTATTGAGGCTAAGAAACAAATTATTTTCTAGTTTTAAGTACATTTCTAAATAAAACACTGAAAATTAATTTTTTTAAATTATTTTTTATTTTTAACTTTTTAGTAAATACATTTTTGAAAACTGAGAACAAAATTATAGTCAATTTGGGCCGTAAATTTGGATAAAAACTTTAAAATGCCTGAAATCGTGTAGTACCGTTATATAAAGGCTATACCAAAACCAGGACTTATGTCCATAATTTTTTATGGGGAAGTTTCTGTACCATTGGGGACTCCAAACGCGAAGTTACAGCCAATTCGGCCTAAAAATGAAGATAAAATCCCTAAAAAACTTGAAATCGGGTAGTACCGCTATATGGGGGCTATACCAAAACCTGGACCCATGTTCACAATTTTTGGTGGGGAAATGCCTGTATCATTGGGAATCCCAAATGCCAAATGACAGCTAATTCGGGCAAAAATGAAGATAAAATCCTCAAAATACCTGAAATCTGGTGGTACCGCTATATGGGGGGCTGTAGGGAAAATTGGGCCCATATTTATGTATTGTCTTCCAAATCTAAAAAGTGTGCAAAGTTTCAGTTCGATTGGTCAACTGCAACTGCGTTAAAAATGAGTTACTAAATTTGAACTAAATCGGGTGGTACCGCTATATGGGAGCTATAAGAAAAGCTCGACCCATATTGGATTTGGTTTCATATTCATGTATTGTCCTCAAAATCTGAAAAGTGTGCAAAGTTTCAGTTCTATTGCTCAACTGCAACTGTGTCAAAATTGAGTTACCAGATTTGAAATGCAAGTTAAATAAAACACCGTTAAAACACTGTAAAATGGACCAATCTTTGTTTTAATTTTGTATTCATGTATTGTCATCCAAATCTGAAAAGTGTGCACAGTTTTAGTCCGATTGGTCAACTGCAACCGTGTCAAAATTGAGTTAACAGATTTGAAATGCAATTTAAATAAAACACTGTAAAAATTCTAAAAATGGACCAATATTGGTTTTGATTTCATATTCATGTATTGTCATCCAAATCTGAAATGTGTGCAAATTTTAATTCGATTGGTCAACTGCAACTGTGTTAAAAATGAGTTACCAGATTTGAAAAGCATGTAAAATTGAGCACTGTACAACACTGTAAAAATGGACCAATATTGGTTTTGATTTCATATTCATGTATTGTCATCCAAATCTAAAAAGTTTGCAAAGTTTTAGTTCGATTGGTCAACTGCAACTGTGTGGGAAATGAGTTACCAGATTTGAAAAGCAAAATACCGGAAATCGGGTGGTACCGTTATATGGGAGCTATAGGAAAAAATGGACCTATATTGATTTTGGTTTCATATTCACGTATTGTCATCTAAATCTGAAAAGTGTGCAAAGTTTTACTTCGATTGGTCAACTGCAACCGCTTTAAAAATCAGTTACCAGATTTGAAAAGGGGGTTAAGTTAGACACCGTAAAAACACTGTAAGAATGGTCCAATATTGGTTTTGATTTCATATTCATGTATTGTCATCCAATTCTGAAATGTGTGCAAATTTTAAGTTCGATTGGTCAACTGCAACTGTGTGAAAAATTAGTTACCAGATTTGAAAAGCAAATTAGATAAAACACTGTAAAACAGTGTAAAAATGGACCAATATTGGTTTTGATTTCATATTCGTGTATTGTCTTCCAAATCTGAGAAGTGTGCAAAGTTTTAGTTCGATTGGTCAACTGCAACCGTGTTAAAAATGAGTTACAAGATTTGAACTAAACACCCACCAAGGCAAGTTAAATAAAACACTGTAATAATAAAAATCACCGGGCATGACTTTCCCAAAACAAAAGTTCACCGGGCATGACTTTCCCAATACAAAAGTTCACCGGGCATGACTTTCCCAATACAAAAGTTCACCGGGCATGACTTTCCCAATACAAAAGTTCACCGGGCATGACTTTCCCCATTCAAAAGTTCACCGGGCATGACTTTCCCAGTACAAAAGTTCACCGGGCATGACTTTCCCAGTACAAAAGTTCACCGGGCATGACTTTCCCAATACAAAAGTTGACCGGGCATGACTTTCCCAATACAAAAGTTCACCGGGCATGACTTTCCCAATACAAAAGTTCACCGGGCATGACTTTCCCAATACAAAAGTTCACCGGGCATGACTTTCCCAGTACAGATGTTCACCGGGCATGACTTTCCCAGTACAAAAGATCACCGGGCATGACTTTCCCAATACAAAAGTTGACCGGCATGACTTTCCCAGTACAAAAGTTCACCGGGCATGACTTTCCCAATACAAAAGTTCACCGGGCATGACTTTCCCAGTACAAAAGATCACCGGGCATGACTTTCCCAGTACAAAAGTTCACCGGGCATGACTTTCCCAGTACAAAAGTTCACCGGGCATGACTTTCCCAGTACAAAAGTTCACCGGGCATGACTTTCCCAATACAAAAGATCACCGGGCATGACTTTCCCAACACAAAAGTTGACCGGGCATGACTTTCCCAATACAAAAGTTCACCGGGCATGACTTTCCCAATACAAAAGTTCACCGGGCATGACTTTCATAATACAAAAGTTCACCGGGCATGACTTTCCCAATACAAAAGTTCACCGGGCATGACTTTCCCAATACAAAAGTTCACCGGGCATGACTCTCCCAGTACAAAAGATCACCGGGCATGACTTTCCCAATACAAAAGTTGACCGGGCATGACTTTCCCAATACAAAAGTTCACCGGGCATGACTTTCCCATACAAAAGTTCACCGGGCATGACTTTCCCAATACAAAAGTTCACCGGGCATGACTTTCTCAATACAAAAGTTCACCGGGCATGACTTTTCCCATACAAAAGTTCACCGGGCATGACTTATCCCATGCAAAAGTTCACCGGGCATGACTTTCCCAATACAAAAGTTCAAAGGGCATGATTTTCCCATACAAAAGTTGACCGGGCATGGCTTTCCCAACACAAAAGTTCACCGGGCATGACTTTCCCAATACAAAAGTTGACCGGGCATGACTTTCCCAATACAAAAGTTGACCGGGCATGACTTTCCCAATACAAAAGTTCACCGGGCATGACTTTCCTAATACAAAAGTTGACCGGGCATGACTTTCCCAATACAAAAGTTCACCGGGCATGACTTTCCCAGTACAAAAGTTCACCGGGCATGACTTTCCCAGTACAAATGTTCACCGGGCATGACTTTCCTAATACAAAAGTTGACCGGGCATGACTTTCCCAATACGAAAGTTCACCGGGCATGACTTTCCCAATACAAAAGTTCACCGGACATGACTTTCCCAATACAAAAGTTCACCGGGCATGACTTTCCCAATACAAAAGTTCACCGGGCATGACTTTTCCCATACAAAAGTTCACCGGGCATGACTTTCCCAATACAAAAGTTCACCGGGCATGACTTTCCCAGTACAAAAGATCACCGGGCATGACTTTCCCAATACAAAAGTTGACCGGGCATGACTTTCCCAGTACAAAAGTTCACCGGGCATGACTTTCCCACTACAAAAGTTCACCGGGCATGACTTTCCCAATACAAAAGTTCACCGGGCATGACTTTCCCAATACAAAAGTTGACCGGGCATGACTTTCCTAATACAAAAGTTCACCGGAGATGACTTTTCCCATACAAAAGTTCACCGGGCATGACTTTCCCCATTCAAAAGTTCACCGGGCATGACTTTCCCAGTACAAAAGTTCACCGGGCATGACTTTCCCAGTACAAAAGTTCACCGGGCATGACTTTCCCAATACAAAAGTTGACCGGGCATGACTTTCCCAATACAAAAGTTCACCGGGCATGACTTTCCCAATACAAAAGTTCACCGGGCATGACTTTCCCAATACAAAAGTTCACCGGGCATGACTTTCCTAATACAAAAGTTCACCGGGCATGACTTTCCCAATACAAAAGTTCACCGGGCATGACTTTCCCAATACAAAAGTTCACCGGGCATGACTTTCCCCATTCAAAAGTTCACCGGGCATGACTTTCCCAGTACAAAAGTTCACCGGGCATGACTTTCCCAGTACAAAAGTTCACCGGGCATGACTTTCCCAATACAAAAGTTGACCGGGCATGACTTTCCCAATACAAAAGTTCACCGGGCATGACTTTCCCAATACAAAAGTTCACCGGGCATGACTTTCCCAATACAAAAGTTCACCGGGCATGACTTTCCCAGTACAGATGTTCACCGGGCATGACTTTCCCAGTACAAAAGATCACCGGGCATGACTTTCCCAATACAAAAGTTGACCGGCATGACTTTCCCAGTACAAAAGTTCACCGGGCATGACTTTCCCAATACAAAAGTTGACCGGGCATGACTTTCCCAGTACAAAAGATCACCGGGCATGACTTTCCCAGTACAAAAGTTCACCGGGCATGACTTTCCCAGTACAAAAGTTCACCGGGCATGACTTTCCCAGTACAAAAGTTCACCGGGCATGACTTTCCCAATACAAAAGATCACCGGGCATGACTTTCCCAACACAAAAGTTGACCGGGCATGACTTTCCCAATACAAAAGTTCACCGGGCATGACTTTCCCAATACAAAAGTTCACCGGGCATGACTTTCATAATACAAAAGTTCACCGGGCATGACTTTCCCAATACAAAAGTTCACCGGGCATGACTTTCCCAATACAAAAGTTCACCGGGCATGACTCTCCCAGTACAAAAGATCACCGGGCATGACTTTCCCAATACAAAAGTTGACCGGGCATGACTTTCCCAATACAAAAGTTCACCGGGCATGACTTTCCCATACAAAAGTTCACCGGGCATGACTTTCCCAATACAAAAGTTCACCGGGCATGACTTTCTCAATACAAAAGTTCACCGGGCATGACTTTTCCCATACAAAAGTTCACCGGGCATGACTTATCCCATGCAAAAGTTCACCGGGCATGACTTTCCCAATACAAAAGTTCAAAGGGCATGATTTTCCCATACAAAAGTTGACCAGGCATGGCTTTCCCAACACAAAAGTTCACCGGGCATGACTTTCCCAATACAAAAGTTGACCGGGCATGACTTTCCCAATACAAAAGTTGACCGGGCATGACTTTCCCAATACAAAAGTTCACCGGGCATGACTTTCCTAATACAAAAGTTGACCGGGCATGACTTTCCCAATACAAAAGTTCACCGGGCATGACTTTCCCAGTACAAAAGTTCACCGGGCATGACTTTCCCAGTACAAATGTTCACCGGGCATGACTTTCCTAATACAAAAGTTGACCGGGCATGACTTTCCCAATACGAAAGTTCACCGGGCATGACTTTCCCAATACAAAAGTTCACCGGACATGACTTTCCCAATACAAAAGTTCACCGGGCATGACTTTCCCAATACAAAAGTTCACCGGGCATGACTTTTCCCATACAAAAGTTCACCGGGCATGACTTTCCCAATACAAAAGTTCACCGGGCATGACTTTCCCAGTACAAAAGATCACCGGGCATGACTTTCCCAATACAAAAGTTGACCGGGCATGACTTTCCCAGTACAAAAGTTCACCGGGCATGACTTTCCCACTACAAAAGTTCACCGGGCATGACTTTCCCAATACAAAAGTTCACCGGGCATGACTTTCCCAATACAAAAGTTGACCGGGCATGACTTTCCTAATACAAAAGTTCACCGGAGATGACTTTTCCCATACAAAAGTTCACCGGGCATGACTTTCCTAATACAAAAGTTGACCGGGCATGACTTTCCCAATACAAAAGTTCACCGGGCATGACTTTTCCCATACAAAAGTTGACCGGGCATGACTTTCCCAGTACAAAAGTTCACCGGGCATGACTTTCACAATACAAAAGTTCACCGGGAATGACTTTCCCAATACAAAAGTTCACCGGGCATGACTTTTCCCATACAAAAGTTGACCGCGCATGACTTTCCCAATACAAAAGTTCACCGGGCATGACTTTTCCAATACAAAAGTTCACCGGGCATGACTTTCCCACTACAAAAGTTCACCGGGCATGACTTTCCCAATACAAAAGTTTACCGGGCATGACTTTCCCAATACAAAAGTTGACTGGGCATGACTTTCCTAATACAAAAGTTCACCGGAGATGACTTTTCCCATACAAAAGTTCACCGGAGATGACTTTTCCCATACAAAAGTTGACCGGGCATGACTTTCCCAATACAAAAGATCACCGGGCATGACTTTCCCAATACAAAAGTTCACCGGGCATGACTTTTCCCATACAAAAGTTCACCGGGCATGACTTTTCCCATACAAAAGTTGACCGGGCATGACTTTCCCAATACAAAAGTTCACCGGGCATGACTTTCCCAATACAAAAGTTCACCGGGCATGACTTTCCCACTACAAAAGTTCACCGGGCATGAATTTCCCAATACAAAAGTTCACCGGGCATGACTTTCCCAATACAAAAGTTCACCGGGCATAACTTTCCAAATACAAAAGTTCACCGGGCATGACTTTCCCAATACAAAAGTTCACCGGGCATGACTTTCCCAATACAAAAGTTCACCGGGCATGACTTTCCCAATACAAAAGTTCACCGGGCATGACTTTCCCAATACAAAAGTTCACCGGGCATGACTTTCCCAATACAAAAGTTCACCGGGCATGACTTTCCCAATACAAAAGTTCACCGGGCATGACTTTCCCAATACAAAAGTTCAACGGGCATGACTTTCCCAGTACAAAAGTTCACCGGGCATGACTTTCCCAGTACAAAAGTTCACCGGGCATGACTTTCCCAATACAAAAGTTGACCGGGCATGACTTTCCCAATACAAAAGTTCACCGGGCATGATTTTCCCAATACAAAAGTTCACCGGGCATGACTTTCCCAATACAAAAGTTCACCGGGCATGACTTTCCCAGTACAAATGTTCACCGGGCATGACTTTCCCAGTACAAAAGATCACCGGGCATGACTTTCCCAATACAAAAGTTGACCGGGCATGACTTTCCCAGTACAAAAGTTCACCGGGCATGACTTTCCCAGTACAAAAGTTCACCGGGCATGACTTTCCCAATACAAAAGTTCACCGGGCATGATTTTCCCAGTACAAAAGTTCACCGGGCATGACTTTCCCAGTACAAAAGTTCACCGGGCATGACTTTCCCATACAAAAGTTCACCGGGCATGACTTTCACAATACAAAAGTTCACCGGGCATGACTTTCCCAATACAAAAGTTCAAAGGGCATGATTTTCCCATACAAAAGTTGACCGGGCATGGCTTTCCCAACACAAAAGTTCACCGGGCATGACTTTCCCAATACAAAAGTTCACCGGGCATGACTTTCCCAATACAAAAGTTGACCGGGCATGACTTTCCCAATACAAAAGTTCACCGGGCATGACTTTCCCACTACAAAAGTTCACCGGGCATGACTTTCCCAATACAAAAAATCACCGGGCATGACTTTCCCAATACAAAAGTTCACCGGGCATGACTTTCCCAATACAAAAGTTCACCGGGCATGACTTTCCCAATACAAAAGTTCACCGGGCATGACTTTCCCAATACAAAAGTTCACCGGGCATGACTTTCCCAATACAAAAGTTCACCGGGCATGACTTTCCCAATACAAAAGTTCACCGGGCATGACTTTCCCAATACAAAAGTTCACCGGGCATGACTTTCCCCATTCAAAAGTTCACCGGGCATGACTTTCCCAGTACAAAAGTTCACCGGGCATGACTTTCCCAGTACAAAAGTTCACCGGGCATGACTTTCCCAATACAAAAGTTGACCGGGCATGACTTTCCCAATACAAAAGTTCACCGGGCATGACTTTTCCCATACAAAAGTTCACCGGGCATGACTTTCCCAGTACAAAAGATCACCGGGCATGACTTTCCCAATACAAAAGTTGACCGGCATGACTTTCCCAGTACAAAAGTTCACCGGGCATGACTTTCCCAATACAAAAGTTGACCGGGCATGACTTTCCCAGTACAAAAGATCACCGGGCATGACTTTCCCAGTACAAAAGTTCACCGGGCATGACTTTCCCAGTACAAAAGTTCACCGGGCATGACTTTTCCAGTACAAAAGTTCACCGGGCATGACTTTCCCAATACAAAAGATCACCGGGCATGACTTTCCCAACACAAAAGTTGACCGGGCATGACTTTCCCAATACAAAAGTTCACCGGGCATGACTTTCCCATACAAAAGTTCACCGGGCATGACTTTCATAATACAAAAGTTCACCGGGCATGACTTTCCCAATACAAAAGTTCACCGGGCATGACTTTCCCAGTACAAAAGTTCACCGGGCATGACTCTCCCAGTACAAAAGATCACCGGGCATGACTTTCCCAATACAAAAGTTGACCGGGCATGACTTTCCCAATACAAAAGTTCACCGGGCATGACTTTCCCATACAAAAGTTCACCGGGCATGACTTTCCCAATACAAAAGTTCACCGGGCATGACTTTCTCAATACAAAAGTTCACCGGGCATGACTTTTCCCATACAAAAGTTCACCGGGCATGACTTATCCCATGCAAAAGTTCACCGGGCATGACTTTCCCAATACAAAAGTTCAAAGGGCATGATTTTCCCATACAAAAGTTGACCGGGCATGGCTTTCCCAACACAAAAGTTCACCGGGCATGACTTTCCCAATACAAAAGTTCACCGGGCATGACTTTCCCAATACAAAAGTTGACCGGGCATGACTTTCCCAATACAAAAGTTCACCGGGCATGACTTTCCTAATACAAAAGTTGACCGGGCATGACTTTCCCAATACAAAAGTTCACCGGGCATGACTTTCCCAGTACAAAAGTTCACCGGGCATGACTTTCCCAGTACAAAAGTTCACCGGGCATGACTTTCCTAATACAAAAGTTGACCGGGCATGACTTTCCCAATACGAAAGTTCACCGGGCATGACTTTCCCAATACAAAAGTTCACCGGACATGACTTTCCCAATACAAAAGTTCACCGGGCATGACTTTCCCAATACAAAAGTTCACCGGGCATGACTTTTCCCATACAAAAGTTCACCGGGCATGACTTTCCCAATACAAAAGTTCACCGGGCATGACTTTCCCAGTACAAAAGATCACCGGGCATGACTTTCCCAATACAAAAGTTGACCGGACATGACTTTCCCAGTACAAAAGTTCACCGGGCATGACTTTCCTAATACAAAAGTTCACCTGAGATGACTTTTCCCATACAAAAGTTCACCGGGCATGACTTTCCTAATACAAAAGTTGACCGGCATGACTTTCCCAATACAAAAGTTCACCGGGCATGACTTTTCCCATACAAAAGTTGACCGGGCATGACTTTCCCAGTACAAAAGTTCACCGGGCATGACTTTCCCAATACAAAAGTTGACCGGGCATGACTTTCCCAGTACAAAAGATCACCGGGCATGACTTTCCCAATACAAAAGTTCACCGGGCATGACTTTCCCAGTACAAAAGATCACCGGGCATGACTTTCCCAATACAAAAGTTCACCGGGCATGACTTTCCCAATACAAAAGTTCACCGGGCATGACTTTTCCCATACAAAAGTTGACCGGGCATGACTTTCCCAGTACAAAAGATCACCGGGCATGACTTTTCCCATACAAAAGTTCACCGGGCATGACTTTCCCAGTACAAAAGATCACCGGGCATGACTTTCCCAATACAAAAGTTCACCGGGCATGACTTTCCCAATACAAAAGTTCACCGGGCATGACTTTCCCAATACAAAAGTTGACCGGGCATGACTTTCCCAGTACAAATGTTCACCGGGCATGACTTTCCCAATACAAAAGTTCACCGGGCATGACTTTCCCAATACAAAAGTTCACCGGGCATGACTTTTCCCATACAAAAGTTCACCGGGCATGACATTCCCAATACAAAAGTTCACCGGGCATGAATTTTTTCATTCAAAAGTTCACCGGGCATGACTTTCCCAATACAAAAGTTCACCGGGCATGACTTTCCCAATACAAAAGTTCACCGGGCATGACTTTCCCAATACAAAAGTTCACCGGGCATGACTTTCCCAATACAAAAGTTCACCGGGCATGACTTTCCCAATACAAAAGTTCACCGGGCATGACTTTCCCAATACAAAAGTTCACCGGGCATGACTTTTCCCATACAAAAGTTGACCGGGCATGACTTTCCCAATACAAAAGTTGACCGGGCATGACTTTCCCAGTACAAAAGATCACCGGGCATGACTTTTCCCATACAAAAGTTCACCGGGCATGACTTTCCCAATACAAAAGTTGACCGGGCATGACGTTTCCCATACAAAAGTTCACCGGGCATGACTTTTCCCATACAAAAGTTGACCGGGCATGACTTTCCCAGTACAAAAGATCACCGGGCATGACTTTTCCCATACAAAAGTTCACCGGGCATGACTTTCCCAGTACAAAAGATCACCGGGCATGACTTTCCCAATACAAAAGTTCACCGGGCATGACTTTCCCAATACAAAAGTTGACCGGGCATGACTTTCCCAGTACAAAAGATCACCGGGCATGACTTTCCCAGTACAAAAGATCACCGGGCATGACTTTCCCAGTACAAAAGATCACCGGGCATGACTTTCCCAATACAAAAGTTGACCGGGCATGACTTTCCCAATACAAAAGTTCACCGGGCATGACTTTTCCCATACAAAAGTTAACCGGGCATGACTTTTCGCATACAAAAGTTCACCGGGCACGACTTTCCCAATACAAAAGTTCACCGGGCATGACTTTTCCCATACAAAAGTTCACCGGGCATGACTTTCCCAGTACAAAAGATCACCGGGCATGACTTTCCCAATACAAAAGTTCACCGGGCATGACTTTCCCAATACAAAAGTTCACCGGGCATGACTTTCCCAGTACAAAAGATCACCGGGCATGACTTTCCCAATACAAAAGTTCACCGGGCATGACTTTCGCGATACAAAAGTTCACCGGGCATGACTTTTCCCATACAAAAGTTCACCGGGCATGACTTTTCCCATACAAAAGTTCACCGGGCATGACTTTCCCAATACAAAAGTTCACCGGGCATGACTTTCCCAATACAAAAGTTCACCGGGCATGACTTTCCCAGTACAAAAGATCACCGGGCATGACTTTCCCAATACAAAAGTTCACCAGGCATGACTTTCCCAATACAAAAGTTCATCGGGCATGACTTTCCCAATACAAAAGTTCACCGGGCATGACTTTCCCAGTACAAATGATCACCGGGAATGACTTTCCCAATACAAAAGTTGACCGGGCATGACTTTCCCAATACAAAAGTTCACCGGGCATGACTTTCCCAGTACAAAAGTTCACCGGGCATGACTTTCCTAATACAAAAGTTGACCGGGCATGACTTTTCCAGTACAAAAAATCACCGGGCATGACTTTCCCAATACAAAAGTTCACCGGGCATGACTTTCCCAGTACAAAAGATCACCGGGCATGACTTTCCCAATACAAAAGTTGACCGGGCATGACTTTCCCAGTACAAAAGATCACCGGGCATGATTTTCCCATACAAAAGTTGACCGGGCATGGCTTTCCCAACACAAAAGTTCACCGGGCATGACTTTCCCAATACAAAAGTTCACCGGGCATGACTTTCCCAATACAAAAGTTGACCGGGCATGACTTTCCCAGTACAAAAGATCACCGGGCATGACTTTTCCCATACAAAAGTTCACCGGGCATGACTTTCCCAATACAAAAGTTGACCGGGCATGACTTTCCCAATAGAAAAGTTCACCGGGCATGACTTTCCCAGTACAAAAGATCACCGGGCATGACTTTTCCCATACAAAAGTTCACCGGGCATGACTTTCCCAGTACAAAAGATCACCGGGCATGACTTTCCCAATACAAAAGTTCACCGGGCATGACTTTCCCAATACAAAAGTTCACCGGGCATGACTTTCCCAATACAAAAGTTGACCGGGCATGACTTTCCCAATACAAAAGTTGACCGGGCATGACTTTCCCAATACAAAAGTTGACCGGGCATGACTTTTCCCATACGAAAGATCACCGGGCATGACTTTTCCCATACAAAAGTTCACCGGGCATGACTTTCCCAGTACAAAAGATCACCGGGCATGACTTTTCCCACACAAAAGTTCACCGGGCATGACTTTCCCAATACAAAAGATCACCGGGCATGACTTTCCCAATACAAAAGTTGACCGGGCATAACTTTCCCAGTACAAAAGATCACCGGGCATGACCTTCCCAATACAAAAGTTCACCGGGCATGACTTTCCCAATACAAAAGTTCACCGGGCATGACTTTCCCAATACAAAAGTTGACCGGGCATGACTTTCCCAATACAAAAGTTGACCGGGCATGACTTTCCCAATACAAAAGTTGACCGGGCATGACTTTCCCAGTACAAAAGATCACCGGGCATGACTTTTCCCATACACAAGTTCACTGGGCATGACTTTCCCAGTACAAAAGATCACCGGGCATGACTTTCCCAGTACAAAAGATCACCGGGCATGACTTTTCCCATACAAAAGTTCACTGGGCATGACTTTCCCAGTACAAAAGTTCACCGGGCATGACTTTCCCAATACAAAAGTTCACCGGGCATGACTTTTCCCATACAAAAGTTCACCGGGCATGACTTTCCCAATACAAAAGTTCACCGGGCATGACTTTCCCAATACAAAAGTTCACCGGGCATGACTTTCCCAGTACAAAAGATCACCGGGCATGACTTTTCCCATACAAAAGTTCACCGGGCATGACTTTCCCAGTACAAAAGATCACCGGGCATGACTTTCCCAATACAAAAGTTCACCGGGCATGACTTTCCCAATACAAAAGTTCACCGGGCATGACTTTCCCAATACAAAAGTTCACCGGGCATGACTTTCCCAATACAAAAGTTCACCGGGCATGACTTTCCCAATACAAAAGTTGACCGGGCATGACTTTCCCAATACAAATGTTGACCGGGCATGACTTTCCCAGTACAAATGTTCACCGGGCATGACTTTCCCAATACAAAATTTCACCGGGCATGACTTTCCCAATACAAAAGTTCACCGGGCATGACTTTCCCAGTACAAAAGATCACCGGGCATGACTTTCCCAATACAAAAGTTGACCGGGCGTGACTTTCCCAGTACAAATGTTCACCGGGCATGACTTTCCCAATACAAAAGTTCACCAGGCATGACTTTCCCAATACAAAAGTTCACCGGGCATGACTTTCCCAGTACAAAAGATCACCGGGCATGACTTTCCCAATACAAAAGTTCACCGGGCATGACTTTCCCAATACAAAAGTTTACCGGGCATGACTTTCCCAATACAAAAGTTCACCGGGCATGACTTTTCCCATACAAAAGTTCACCGGGCATGACTTTTCCCATACAAATGTTCACTGGGCATGACTTTCCCAATACAAAAGTTCACCGGACATGACTTTCCCTGTACAAAAGATCACCGGGCATGACTTTTCCAATACAAAAGTTCACCGGGCCTGACTTTCCCAATACAAAAGTTCACCGGGCATGACTTTCCCAATACAAAAGTTCACCGGGCATGACTTTCCCAATACAAAAGTTCACCGGGCATGACTTTCCCAATACAAATGTTCACCGGGCATGACTTTCCCAATACAAAAGTTCACCGGGCATGACTTTCCCAATACAAAAGTTGACCGGGCATGACTTTCCCAATACAAAAGTTCACCGGGCATGACTTTCCCAGTACAAAAGATCACCGGGCATGACTTTCCCAATACAAAAGTTGACCGGGCATGACTTTCCCAATACAAAAGTTCACCGGGCATGACTTTCCCAATACAAAAGTTCACCGGGCATGACTTTCCCAGTACAAAAGATCACCGGGCATGACTTTCCCAATACAAAAGTTCACCGGGCATGACTTTCCCAATACAAGGGCATGACTTTCCCAATACAAAAGTTCACCGGGCATGACTTTCCCAATACAAAAGTTCACCGGGCATGACTTTCCCAATACAAAAGTTCACCGGGCATGACTTTCCCAATACAAAAGTTCACCGGGCATGACTTTCCCAATACAAAAGTTCACCGGGCATGACTTTCCCAATACAAAAGTTCACCGGGCATGACTTTTCCCATACAAAAGTTCACCGGGCATGACTTTCCCAGTACAAAAGATCACCGGGCATGACTTTCCCATACAAAAGTTCACCGGGCATGACTTTCCCAATACAAAAGTTCACCGGGCATGACTTTCCCAATACAAAAGATCACCGGGCATGACTTTCCCAATACAAAAGTTCACCGGGCATGACTTTCCCAATACAAAAGTTCACCGGGCATGACTTTCCCAGTACAAAAGATCACCGGCCATGACTTTTCCCATACAAAAGTTCACCGGGCATGACTTTCCCAGTACAAAAGATCACCGGGCATGACTTTCCCAATACAAAAGTTCACCGGGCATGACTTTCCCAATACAAAAGTTCACCGGGCATGACTTTCCCAATACAAAAGTTCACCGGGCATGACTTTCCCAATACAAAAGTTCACCGGGCATGACTTTCCCAGTACAAAAGATCACCGGGCATGACTTTCCCAATACAAAAGTTGACCGGGCATGACTTTCCCAGTACAAATGTTCACCGGGCATGACTTTCCCAATACAAAAGTTCACCGGGCATGACTTTCCCAGTACAAAAGATCACCGGGCATGACTTTCCCAATACAAAAGTTCACCGGGCATGACTTTCCCAGTACAAAAGATCACCGGGCATGACTTTTCCCATACAAAAGTTCACCGGGCATGACTTTCCCAATACAAAAGTTCACCGGGCATGACTTTCCTAATACAAAAGTTCACCGGGCATGACTTTCCCAGTACAAAAGATCACCGGGCATGACTTTCCCAATTCAAAAGTTCACCGGGCATGACTTTCCCAATACAAAAGTTCACCGGGCATGACTTTCCCACTACAAAAGTTTACCGGGCATGACTTTCCCAATACAAAAGTTCACCGGGCATGACTTTCCCAATACAAAAGTTCACCGGGCATGACTTTCCCAATACAAAAGTTCACCGGGCATGACTTTCCCAATACAAAAGTTCACCGGGCATGACTTTCCCAGTACAAAAGATCACCGGGCATGACTTTCCCAATACAAAAGTTGACCGGGCATGACTTTCCCAGTACAAATGTTCACCGGGCATGACTTTCCCAATACAAAAGTTCACCGGGCATGACTTTCCCAATACAAAAGTTCACCGGGCATGACTTTCCTAGTACAAAAGTTCACCGGGCATGACTTTCCCAGTACAAAAGATCACCGGGCATGACTTTCCCAATACAAAAGTTCACCGGGCATGACTTTCCCAATACACCGGGCATGACTTTCCCAATACAAAAATTCACCGGGCATGACTTTCCAAATACACCGGGCATGACTTTCCCAATACAAAAGTTCACCGGGCATGACTTTCCCAATGACTTTCCCAATACAAAAGATCACCGGGCATGACTTTCCCAATACAAAAGATCACCGGGCATGACTTTCCCAATACAAAAGTTCACCGGGCATGACTTTTCCCATGCAAAAGTTCACCGGGCATGACTTTCCCAATACAAAAGTTCACCGGGCATGACTTTCCCAATACAAAAGTTCACCGGGCATGACTTTCCCAGTACAAAAGATCACCGGGCATGACTTTTCCCATACAAAAGTTCACCGGGCATGACTTTCCCAGTACAAAAGATCACCGGGCATGACTTTCCCAATACAAAAGTTCACCGGGCATGACTTTCCCAATACAAAAGTTCACCGGGCATGACTTTCCCAATACAAAAGTTCACCGGGCATGACTTTCCCAATACAAAAGTTCACCGAGCATGACTTTCCCAGTACAAAAGATCACCGGGCATGACTTTCCCAATACAAAAGTTGACCGGGCATGACTTTCCCAGTACAAATGTTCACCGGGCATGACTTTCCCAATACAAAAGTTCACCGGGCATGACTTTCCCAATACAAAAGTTCACCGGGCATGACTTTCCCAGTACAAAAGATCACCGGGCATGACTTTCCCAATACAAAAGTTCACCGGGCATGACTTTCCCAGTACAAAAGATCACCGGGCATGACTTTTCCCATACAAAAGTTCACCGGGCATGACTTCCCCAATACAAAAGTTCACCGTGCATGACTTTCCTAATACAAAAGTTCACCGGGCATGACTTTCCCAGTACAAAAGATCACCGGGCATGACTTTCCCAATACAAAAGTTCACCGGGCATGACTTTCCCAATACAAAAGTTCACCGGGCATGACTTTCCCACTACAAAAGTTTACCGGGCATGACTTTTCCCATACAAAAGTTGACCGGGCATGACTTTCCCAGTACAAAAGATCACCGGGCATGACTTTTCCCATACAAAAGTTCACCGGGCATGACTTTCCCAATACAAAAGTTCACCGGGCATGACTTTTCCCATACAAAAGTTCACCGGGCATGACTTTTCCCATACAAAAGTTGACCGGGCATGACCCTCCCAATACAAAAGTTCGCCGGGCATGACTTTCCCAATACAAAAGTTCACCGGGCATGACTTCCCCAGTACAAAAGATCACCGGGCATGACTTTCCCAATACAAATGTTCACCAGGCATGACTTTGCCAATACAAAAGTTCACCGGGCATGACTTTCCCAGTACAAAAGTTCACCGGGCATGACTTTCCTAATACAAAATTTGACCGGGCATGGCTTTCCCAACACAAAAGTTCACCGGGCATGACTTTCCCAATACAAAAGTTCACCAGGGCATGACTTTCCCAATACAAAAGTTGACCGGGCATGACTTTCCCAGTACAAAAGATCACCGGGCATGACTTTTCCCATACAAAAGTTTACCGGGCATGACTTTCCCAATACAAAAGTTGACCGGGCATGACTTTCCCAATAGAAAAGTTCACCGGGCATGACTTTCCCAGTACAAAGATCACCGGGCATGACTTTCCCAATACAAAAGTTCACCGGGCATGACTTTCCCAATACAAAAGTTCACCGGGCATGACTTTCCCAATACAAAAGTTCACCGGGCATGACTTTCCCAATACAAAAGTTGACCGGGCATGACTTTCCCAATACAAAAGTTGACCGGGCATGACTTTTCCCATACAAAAGATCACCGGGCATGACTTTTCCCATACAAAAGTTCACCGGGCATGACTTTCCCAGTACAAAAGTTCACCGGGCATGACTTTTCCCATACAAAAGTTCACCGGGCATGACTTTCCCAATACAAAAGATCACCGGGCCATGACTTTCCCAATACAAAAGTTGACCGGGCATGACTTTCCCAGTACAAAAGATCATCGGGCATGACTTTCCCAATACAAAAGTTCACCGGGCATGACTTTACCAATACAAAAGTTCACCGGGCATGACTTTCCCAATACAAAAGTTCACCGGCATGACTTTCCCAATACAAAAGTTGAGCGGGCATGACTTTCCCAATACAAAAGTTGACCGGGCATGACTTTCCCAGTACAAAAGATCACCGGGCATGACTTTTCCCATACAAAAGTTCACCGGGCATGACTTTCCCAGTACAAAAGATCACCGGGCATGACTTTCCCAGTACAAAAGATCACCGGGCATGACTTTTCCCATACAAAATTTCACCGGGCATGACTTTCCCAGTACAAAGTTCACCGGGCATGACTTTCCCAATACAAAAGTTCACCGGGCATGACTTTCCCATACAAAAGTCACCGGGCATGACTTTCCCAATACAAAAGTTCACCGGGCATGACTTTCCCAATACAAAAGTTCACCGGGCATGACTTTCCCAATACAAAAGTTCACCGGGCATGACTTTCCCAATACAAAAGTTCACCGGGCATGACTTTTCCCAATACAAAAGTTCACCGGGCATTACTTCCCAATACAAAAGTTGACCGGGCATGACTTTCCCAGTACAAAAGATCACCGGGCATGACTTTCCCAATACAAAAGTTCACCGGGCATGACTTTCCCAATACAAAAGATCACCGGGCATGACTTTCCCAATACAAAAGTTGACCGGGCATGACTTTCCCAGTACAAAAGTTCACCGGGCATGACTTTCCCAATACAAAAGTTGACCGGGCATGACTTTCCCAATAGAAAAGTTCACCGGGCATGACTTTCCCAGTACAAAAGATAACCGGGCATGACTTTCCCATACAAAAGTTCACCGGGCATGACTTTCCCAGTACAAAAGTTCACCGGGCATGACTTTTCCCATACAAAAGTTCACCGGGCATGACTGTCCCCAATACAAAACGATCACCGGGCATGACTTTCCAATACAAAAGTTGACCGGGCATGACTTTCCCAGTACAAAAGATCATCGGGCATGACTTTCCCAATACAAAAGTTCACCGGGCATGACTTTCCCAATACCAAAGTTGAACGGGCATGACTTTCCCAGTACAAAAGATCACCGGGCATGACTTTTCCCATACAAAAGTTCACCGGGCATGACTTTCCCAGTACAAAAGATCACCGGGCATGACTTTCCCAGTACAAAAGATCACCGGGCATGACTTTTCTCATACAAAAGTTCACCGGGCATGACTTTCCCAGTACAAAAGTTCACCGGGCATGACTTTCCCAATACAAAAGTTCACCGGGCATGACTTTTCCCATACAAAAGTTCACCGGGCATGACTTTCCCAATACAAAACTTCACCGGGCATGACTTTCCCAATACAAAAGTTCACCGGGCATGACTTTCCCAATACAAAAGTTCACCGGGCATGACTTTCCCAATACAAAAGTTCACCGGGCATGACTTTCCCAATACAAAAGTTCACCGGGCATGACTTTCCCAATACAAAAGTTCACCGGGCATGACTTTCCCAGTACAAAAGATCACCGGGCATGACTTTCCCAATACAAAAGTTCACCGGGCATGACTTTCCCAGTACAAAAGATCACCGGGCATGACTTTCCCAATACAAAAGTTGACCGGGCATGACTTTCCCAGTACAAATGTTCACCGGGCATGACTTTCCCAATACAAAAGTTCACCGGGCATGACTTTCCCAATACAAAAGTTCACCGGGCATGACTTTCCCAGTACAAAAGATCACCGGGGATGACTTTCCCAATACAAAAGTTGACCGGGCATGACTTTCCCAGTACAAATGTTCACCGGGAATGACTTTCCCAATACAAAAGTTCACCGGGTATGACTTTCCCAATACAAAAGTTCACCGGGCATGACTTTCCCAGTACAAAAGATCACCGGGCATGACTTTCCCAATACAAAAGTTCACCGGGCATGACTTTCCCAATACAAAAGTTCACCGGGCATGACTTTCCCAATACAAAAGTTCACCGGGCATGACTTTTCCCATACAAATGTTCACCGGGCATGACTTTCCCAATACAAAAGTTCACCGGGCATGACTTTCCCAGTACAAAAGATCACCGGGCATGACTTTCCCAATACAAAAGTTCACCGGGCATGACTTTCCCAATACAAAAGTTCACCGGGCATGACTTTCCCAATACAAAAGTTCACCGGGCATGACTTTCCCAATACAAAAGTTCACCGGGCATGACTTTCCCAATACAAAAGTTCACCGGGCATGACTTTCCCAATACAAAAGTTCACCGGGCATGACTTTCCCAATACAAAATTTCACCGGGCATGACTTTCCCAATACAAATGTTCACCGGGCATGACTTTCCCAATACAAAAGTTCACCGGGCATGACTTTCCCAATACAAAAGTTCACCGGGCATGACTTTCCCAATACAAAAGTTCACCGGGCATGACTTTCCCAGTACAAAAGATCACCGGGCATGACTTTCCCAATACAAAAGTTGACCGGGCATGACTTTCCCAATACAAAAGTCCACCGGGCATGACTTTCCCAATACAAAAGTTCACCGGGCATGACTTTCCCAGTACAAAAGATCACCGGGCATGACTTTCTCAATACAAAAGTTCACCGGGCATGACTTTCCCAATACAAGGGCATGAATTTCCCAATACAAAAGTTCACCGGGCATGACTTTCCCAATACAAAAGTTCACCGGGCATGACTTTCCCAATACAAAAGTTCACCGGGCATGACTTTCCCAATACAAAAGTTCACCGGGCATGACTTTCCCAATACAAAAGTTCACCGGGCATGACTTTCCCAATACAAAAGTTCACCGGGCATGACTTTTCCCATACAAAAGTTCACCGGGCATGACTTTCCCAGTACAAAAGATCACCGGGCATGACTTTCCCATACAAAAGTTCACCGGGCATGACTTTCCCAATACAAAAGATCACCGGGCATGACTTTCCCAATACAAAAGATCACCGGGCATGACTTTCCCAATACAAAAGTTCACCGGGCATGACTTTCCCAATACAAAAGTTCACCGGGCATGACTTTCCCAATACAAAAGTTCACCGGGCATGACTTTCCCAGTACAAAAGATCACCGGGCATGACTTTCACAATACAAAAGTTGACCGGGCATGAATTTTCCAGTACAAATGTTCACCGGGCATGACTTTCCCAATACAAAAGTTCACCGGGCATGACTTTCCCAATACAAAAGTTCACCGGGCATGACTTTCCCAATACAAAAGTTCACCGGGCATGACTTTCCTAGTACAAAAGTTCACCGGGCATGAATTTCCCAGTACAAAAGATCACCGGGCATGACTTTCCCAATACAAAAGTTCACCGGGCATGACTTTCCCAATACAAAAGTTCACCGGGCATGACTTTCCCAATACAAAAGTTCACCGGGCATGACTTTTCCCATACAAATGTTCACCGGGCATGACTTTTCCCATACAAATGTTCACCGGGCATGACTTTCCCAATACAAAAATTCACCGGGCATGACTTTTCCCATACAAAAGTTCACCGGGCATGACTTTCCCAATACAAAAGTTCACCGGGCATGACTTTCCCAATACAAAAGTTCACCGGACATGACTTTCCCATACAAAAGTTCACCGGGCATGACTTTCCCAATACAAAAGTTCACCGGGCATGACTTTCCCAATACAAGGGCATGACTTTCCCAATACAAAAGTTGACCGGGCATGACTTTCCCAATATAAAAGTTCACCGGGCATGACTTTCCCAATACAAATGTTCACCGGGCATGACTTTCCCAATACAAAAGATAACCGGGCATGACTTTCCCAATACAAAAGTTCAGCGGGCATGACTTTCCCAATACAAAAGTTCACCGGGCATGACTTTCCCAATACAAAAGTTCACCGGGCATGACTTTTCCCATACAAATGTTCACCGGGCATGACTTTCCCAATACAAAAGTTCACCGGGCATGACTTTCCCAATACAAAAGTTCACCGGGCATGACTTTCCCAATACAAGGGCATGACTTTCCCAATACAAAAGTTGACCGGGCATGACTTTCCCAATACAAAAGTTCACCGGGCATGTCTTTCCCAATACAAAAGTTGACCGGGCATGACTTTCCCAATACAAATGTTCACCGGGCATGACTTTCCCAATACAAAAGTTCACCGGGCATGACTTTCCCAATACAAAAGTTCACCGGGCATGACTTTCCCAGTACAAAAGATCACCGGGCATGACTTTCCCAATACAAAAGTTGACCGGGCATGACTTTCCCAATACAAAAGTTGACCGGGCATGACTTTCCCAATACAAAAGTTCACCGGGCATGACTTTCCCAATACAAAAGTTCAGCGGGCATGACTTTCCCAATACAAAAGATCACCGGGCATGACTTTCCCAATACAAAAGTTCACCGGGCATGACTTTCCCAATACAAAAGTTCACCGGGCATGACTTTCCCAATACAAAAGTTCACCGGGCATGACTTTTCCCATACAAAAGTTCACCGGGCATGACTTTCCCAATACAAAAGTTCACCGGGCATGACTTTCCTATACAAAAGTTCAATACAAAAGATCACCCAATACAAAAGATCACCGGGCATGACTTTCCCAATACAAAAGATCACCGGGCATGACTTTCCCAATACAAAAGTTCACCGGGCATGACTTTTCCCATACAAAAGTTCACCGGGCATGACTTTCCCAGTACAAAAGATCACCGGGCATGACTTTCCCAATACAAAAGTTCACCGGGCATGACTTTCCCAATACAAAAGTTCACCGGGCATGACTTTCCCATACAAAAGTTCACCGGGCATGACTTTCCCAATACAAAAGTTCACCGGGCATGACTTTCCCAATACAAAAGTTCACCGGGCATGACTTTCCCAATACAAAAGTTCACCGGGCATGACTTTCCCAGTACAAAAGATCACCGGGCATGACTTTCCCAATACAAAAGTTGACCGGGCATGACTTTCCCAGTACAAATGTTCATCGGGCATGACTTTCCCAATACAAAAGTTGACCGGGCATGACTTTCCCAATACAAAAGTTCAGCGGGCATGACTTTCCCAAAACAAAAGATCACCGGGCATGACTTTCCCAATACAAAAGTTCACCGGGCATGACTTTCCCAATACAAAAGTTCACCGGGCATGACTTTCCCAATACAAAAGTTCACCGGGCATGACTTTTCCCATACAAAAGTTCACCGGGCATGACTTTCCCAATACAAAAGTTCAGCGGGCATGACTTTCCCAATACAAAAGATCACCGGGCATGACTTTCCCAATACAAAAGTTCACCGGGCATGACTTTCCCAATACAAAAGTTCACCGGGCATGACTTTCCCAATACAAAAGTTCACCGGGCATGACTTTTCCCATACAAAAGTTCACCGGGCATGACTTTCCCAATACAAAAGTTCACCGGGCATGACTTTCCCAGTACAAAAGATCACCGGGCATGACTTTCCCAATACAAAAGTTGACCGGGCATGACTTTCCCAATACAAAAGTTCACCGGGCATGACTTTCCCAATACAAAAGTTCACCGGGCATGACTTTCCCAGTACAAAAGATCACCGGGCATGACTTTCTCAATACAAAAGTTCACCGGGCATGACTTTCCCAATACAAGGGCATGAATTTCCCAATACAAAAGTTCACCGGGCATGACTTTCCCAATACAAAAGTTCACCGGGCATGACTTTCCCAATACAAAAGTTCACCGGGCATGACTTTCCCAATACAAAAGTTCACCGGGCATGACTTTCCCAATACAAAAGTTCACCGGGCATGACTTTTCCCATACAAAAGTTCACCGGGCATGAGTTTCCCAGTACAAAAGATCACCGGGCATGACTTTCCCATACAAAAGTTCACCGGGCATGACTTTCCCAATACAAAAGATCACCGGGCATGACTTTCCCAATACAAAAGATCACCGGGCATGACTTTCCCAATACAAAAGTTCACCGGGCATGACTTTCCCAATACAAAAGTTCACCGGGCATGACTTTCCCAATACAAAAGTTCACCGGGCATGACTTTCCCAGTACAAAAGATCACCGGGCATGACTTTCCCAATACAAAAGTTGACCGGGCATGAATTTTCCAGTACAAATGTTCACCGGGCATGACTTTCCCAATACAAAAGTTCACCGGGCATGACTTTCCCAATACAAAAGTTCACCGGGCATGACTTTCCCAATACAAAAGTTCACCGGGCATGACTTTCCTAGTACAAAAGTTCACCGGGCATGAATTTCCCAGTACAAAAGATCACCGGGCATGACTTTCCCAATACAAAAGTTCACCGGGCATGACTTTCCCAATACAAAAGTTCACAGGACATGACTTTCCCAATACAAAAGTTCACCGGGCATGACTTTTCCCATACAAATGTTCACCGGGCATGACTTTTCCCATACAAATGTTCACCGGGCATGACTTTCCCAATACAAAAATTCACCGATCATGACTTTTCCCATACAAAAGTTCACCGGGCATGACTTTCCCAATACAAAAGTTCACCGGGCATGACTTTCCCAATACAAAAGTTCACCGGACATGACTTTCCCATACAAAAGTTCACCGGGCATGACTTTCCCAATACAAAAGTTCACCGGGCATGACTTTCCCATACAAAAGTTCACCGGGCATGACTTTCCCAATACAAGGGCATGACTTTCCCAATACAAAAGTTGACCGGGCATGACTTTCCCAATATAAAAGTTCACCGGGCATGACTTTCCCAATACAAATGTTCACCGGGCATGACTTTCCCAATACAAAAGATAACCGGGCATGACTTTCCCAATACAAAAGTTCAGCGGGCATGACTTTCCCAATACAAAAGTTCACCGGGCATGACTTTCCCAATACAAAAGTTCACCGGGCATGACTTTTCCCATACAAATGTTCACCGGGCATGACTTTCCCAATACAAAAGTTCACCGGGCATGACTTTCCCAATACAAAAGTTCACCGGGCATGACTTTCCCAATACAAGGGCATGACTTTCCCAATACAAAAGTTGACCGGGCATGACTTTCCCAATACAAAAGTTCACCGGGCATGTCTTTTCCAATACAAAAGTTGACCGGGCATGACTTTCCCAATACAAATGTTCACCGGGCATGACTTTCCCAATACAAAAGTTCACCGGGCATGACTTTCCCAATACAAAAGTTCACCGGGCATGACTTTCCCAGTACAAAAGATCACCGGGCATGACTTTCCCAATACAAAAGTTGACCGGGCATGACTTTCCCAATACAAAAGTTGACCGGGCATGACTTTCCCAATACAAAAGTTCACCGGGCATGACTTTCCCAATACAAAAGTTCAGCGGGCATGACTTTCCCAATACAAAAGATCACCGGGCATGACTTTCCCAATACAAAAGTTCACCGGGCATGACTTTCCCAATACAAAAGTTCACCGGGCATGACTTTCCCAATACAAAAGTTCACCGGGCATGACTTTTCCCATACAAAAGTTCACCGGGCATGACTTTCCCAATACAAAAGTTCACCGGGCATGACTTTCCTATACAAAAGTTCAATACAAAAGATCACCCAATACAAAAGATCACCGGGCATGACTTTCCCAATACAAAAGATCACCGGGCATGACTTTCCCAATACAAAAGTTCACCGGGCATGACTTTTCCCATACAAAAGTTCACCGGGCATGACTTTCCCAGTACAAAAGATCACCGGGCATGACTTTCCCAATACAAAAGTTCACCGGGCATGACTTTCCCAATACAAAAGTTCACCGGGCATGACTTTCCCATACAAAAGTTCACCGGGCATGACTTTCCCAATACAAAAGTTCACCGGGCATGACTTTCCCAATACAAAAGTTCACCGGGCATGACTTTCCCAATACAAAAGTTCACCGGGCATGACTTTCCCAATACAAAAGTTCACCGGGCATGACTTTCCCAATACAAAAGTTCACCGGGCATGACTTTCCCAGTACAAAAGATCACCGGGCATGACTTTCCCAATACAAAAGTTGACCGGGCATGACTTTCCCAGTACAAATGTTCACCGGGCATGACTTTCCCAATACAAAAGTTCACCGGGCATGACTTTCCCAATACAAAAGTTCACCGGGCATGACTTTCCCAATACAAAAGTTCACCGGGCATGACTTTCCTAGTACAAAAGTTCACCGGGCATGACTTTCCCAGTACAAAAGATCACCGGGCATGACTTTCCCAATACAAAAGTTCACCGGGCATGACTTTCCCAATACAAAAGTTCACCGGGCATGACTTTCCCAATACAAAAGTTCACCGGGCATGACTTTTCCCATACAAATGTTCACCGGGCATGACTTTTCCCATACAAATGTTCACCGGGCATGACTTTCCCAATACAAAAATTCACCGGGCATGACTTTTCCCATACAAAAGTTCACCGGGCATGACTTTCCCAATACAAAAGTTCACCGGGCATGACTTTCCCAATACAAAAGTTCACCGGACATGACTTTCCCATACAAAAGTTCACCGGGCATGACTTTCCCAATACAAAAGTTCACCGGGCATGACTTTCCCATACAAAAGTTCACCGGGCATGACTTTCCCAATACAAGGGCATGACTTTCCCAATACCTAAGTTGACCGGGCATGACTTTCCCAATATAAAAGTTCACCGGGCATGACTTTCCCAATACAAATGTTCACCGGGCATGACTTTCCCAATACAAAAGTTCACCCAATACAAAAGATAACCGGGCATGACTTTCCCAATACAAAAGTTCAGCGGGCATGACTTTCCCAATACAAAAGTTCACCGGGCATGACTTTCCCAATACAAAAGTTCACCGGGCATGACTTTTCCCATACAAATGTTCACCGGGCATGACTTTCCCAATACAAAAGTTCACCGGGCATGACTTTCCCAATACAAAAGTTCACCGGGAATGACTTTCCCAATACAAGGGCATGACTTTCCCAATACAAAAGTTGACCGGGCATGACTTTCCCAATACAAAAGTTCACCGGGCATGTCTTTCCCAATACAAAAGTTGACCGGGCATGACTTTCCCAATACAAATGTTCACCGGGCATGACTTTCCCAATACAAAAGTTCACCGGGCATGACTTTCCCAATACAAAAGTTCACCGGGCATGACTTTCCCAGTACAAAAGATCACCGGGCATGACTTTCCCAATACAAAAGTTGACCGGGCATGACTTTCCCAATACAAAAGTTGACCGGGCATGACTTTCCCAATACAAAAGTTCACCGGGCATGACTTTCCCAATACAAAAGTTGACCGGGCATGACTTTCCCAATACAAAAGATCACCGGGCATGACTTTCCCAATACAAAAGTTCAGCGGGCATGACTTTCCCAATACAAAAGATCACCGGGCATGACTTTCCCAATACAAAAGTTCACCGGGCATGACTTTCCCATACAAATGTTCACCGGGCAAGACTTTCCCAATACAAAAGTTCACCGGGCATGACTTTTCCCATACAAAAGTTCACCGGGCATGACTTTCCCAATACAAAAGTTCACCGGGCATGACTTTCCCAATACAAAAGTTCACCGGGCATGACTTTCCCAATACAAAAGTTCACCGGGCATGACTTTCCCAATACAAAAGTTCACCGGGCATGACTTTCCCAATACAAAAGTTCACCGGGCATGACTTTTCCCATACAAATGTTCACCGGGCATGACTTTCCCAATACAAAAGTTCACCGGGCATGACTTTCCCAATACAAAAGTTCACCGGGCATGACTTTCCCAATACAAAAGTTCACCGGGCATGACTTTCCCAATACAAGGGCATGACTTTCCCAATACAAAAGTTGACCGGGCATGACTTTCCCAATACAAAAGTTCACCGGGCATGACTTTCCCAATACAAAAGTTGACCGGGCATGACTTTCCCAATACAAATGTTCACCGGGCATGACTTTCCCAATACAAAAGTTCACCGGGCATGACTTTCCCAATACAAAAGTTCACCGGGCATGACTTTCCCAGTACAAAAGATCACCGTGCATGACTTTCCCAATACAAAAGTTGACCGGGCATGACTTTCCCAATACAAAAGGTGACCGGCCATGACTTTCCCAATACAAAAGTTCACCGGGCATGACTTTCCCAATACAAAAGTTCAGCGGGCATGACTTTTCCAATACAAAAGATCACCGGGCATGACTTTCCCAATACAAAAGTTCACCGGGCATGACTTTCCCAATACAAAAGTTCACCGGGCATGACTTTTCCAATACAAAAGTTCACCGGGCATGACTTTTCCCATACAAATGTTCACCGGGCATGACTTTCCCAATACAAAAATTCACCGGGCATGACTTTTCCCATACAAAAGTTCACCGGGCATGACTTTCCCAATACAAAAGTTCACCGGGCATGACTTTCCCAATACAAAAGTTCACCGGGCATGACTTTCCTATACAAAAGTTCACCGGCCATGACTTTCCCAATACAAAAGTTCACCGGGCATGACTTTCCCAGTACAAAAGATCACCGGGCATGACTTTCCCAATACAAAAGTTGACCGGGCATGACTTTCCCAATACAAAAGTTCACCGGGCATGACTTTCCCAATACAAAAGTTCACCGGGCATGACTTTCCCAATACAAGGGCATGACTTTCCCAATACAAAAGTTGACCGGGCATGACTTTCCCAATACAAAAGTTCACCGGGCATGACTTTCCCAGTACAAAAGATCACCGGGCATGACTTTCCCAATACAAAAGTTGACCGGGCATGACTTTTGCAATACAAAAGTTCACCGGGCATGACTTTCCCAGTACAAAAGATCACCGGGCATGACTTTCCCAATACAAAAGTTCACCGGGCATGACTTTCCCAATACAAAAGTTCACCGGGCATGACTTTCCCAATACAAAAGTTCACCGGGCATGACTTTCCCAATACAAAAGATCACCGGGCATGACTTTCCCAATACAAAAGTTCACCGGTCATGACTTTTCCCATACAAAAGTTCACCGGGCATGACTTTCCCAATACAAAAGTTCACCGGGCATGACTTTTCCCATACAAATGTTCAACGGGCATGACTTTCCCAATACAAAAGTTCACCGGGCATGACTTTTCCCATACAAAAGTTCACCGGGCATGACTTTCCCAATACAAAAGTTGACCGGGCATGACTTTCCCAATACAAAAGTTGACCGGGCATGACTTTCCCAATACACCGGGCATGACTTTCCCAATACAAAAGTTCACCGGGCATGACTTTCCCAATGACTTTCCCAATACAAAAGATCACCGGGCATGACTTTCCCAATACAAAAGTTCACCGGGCATGACTTTTCCCATACAAAAGTTCACCGGGCATGACTTTCCCAGTACAAAAGATCACCGGGCATGACTTTCCCAGTACAAAAGATCACCGGGCATGACTTTCCCAATACAAAAGTTCACCGGGCATGACTTTCCCAGTACAAAAGATCACCGGCCATGACTTTTCCCATACAAAAGTTCACCGGGCATGACTTTCCCAGTACAAAAGATCACCGGGCATGACTTTCCCAATACAAAAGTTCACCGGGCATGACTTTCCCAATACAAAAGTACACCGGGCATGACTTTCCCAATACAAAAGTTCACCGGGCATGACTTTCCCAATACAAAAGTTCACCGGGCATGACTTTCCCAGTACAAAAGATCACCGGGCATGCCTTTCCCAATACAAAAGTTGACCGAGCATGACTTTCCCAGTACAAATGTTCACCGGGCATGACTTTCCCAATACAAAAGTTCACCGGGCATGACTTTCCCAATACAAAAGTTCACCGGGCATGACTTTCCCAGTACAAAAGATCACCGGGCATGACTTTCCCAATACAAAAGTTCACCGGGCATGACTTTCCCAGTACAAAAGATCACCGGGCATGACTTTTCCCATACAAAAGTTCACCGGGCATGACTTTCCCAATACAAAAGTTCACCGGGCATGACTTTCCTAATACAAAAGTTCACCGGGCATGACTTTCCCAGTACAAAAGATCACCGGGCATGACTTTCCCAGTACAAAAGATCACCGGGCATGACTTTCCCAATACAAAAGTTGACCGGGCATGACTTTCCCAATACTAAAGTTCACCGGGCATGACTTTCCCAGTACAAAAGTTCACCGGGCATGACTTTCCCAATACAAAAGTTCACCGGGCATGACTTTCCCAATACAAAAGTTCACCGGGCATGACTTTCCCAATACAAAAGTTCACCGGGCATGACTTTCCCAATACAAAAGTTGACCGGGCATGACTTTCCCAGTACAAAAGATCACCGGGCATGACTTTCCCAATACAAAAGTTCACCGGGCATGACTTTCCCAATACAAAAGTTCACCGGGCATGACTTTCCCAATACAAAAGTTCACCGGGCATGACTTTCCCAATACAAAAGTTCACCGGGCATGACTTTCCCAGTACAAAAGATCACCGGGCATGACTTTCCCAATACAAAAGTTCACCGGGCATGACTTTCCCAATACAAAAGTTCACCGGGCATGACTTTCCCAATACAAAAGTTGACCGGGCATGACTTTCCCAGTACAAAAGATCACCGGGCATGACTTTCCCAATACAAAAGTTCACCGGGCATGATTTTCCCAGTACAAAAGATCACCGGGCATGACTTTCCCAATACAAAAGTTGACCGGGCATGACTTTCCCAATACAAAAGTTCACCGGGCATGACTTTCCCAATACAAAAGTTCACCGGGCATGACTTTCCCAATACAAAAGTTCACCGGGCATGACTTTCCCAATACAAAAGATCACCGGGCATGACTTTCCCAATACAAAAGTTCACCGGGCATGACTTTCCCAATACAAAAGTTCACCGGGCATGACTTTCCCAGTACAAAAGATCACCGGGCATGACTTTTCCCATACAAAAGTTCACCGGGCATGACTTTCCCAGTACAAAAGTTCACCGGGCATGACTTTCCCAATACAAAAGTTCACCGGGCATGACTTTCCCAATACAAAAGTTGACCGGGCATGACTTTCCCAATACAAAAGTTGACCGGGCATGACTTTTCCAATACAAAAGATCACCGGCCATGACTTTTCCCATACAAAAGTTCACCGGGCATGACCTTCCCAGTACAAAAGTTCACCGGGCATGACTTTTCCCATACAAAAGTTCACCGGGCATGACTTTCCCAATACAAAAGATCACCGGGCATGACTTTCCCAATACAAAAGTTGACCGGGCATGACTTTCCAAGTACAAAATATCACCGGGCATGACTTTCCCAGTACAAAAGTTCACCGGGCATGACTTTCCCAATACAAAAGTTCACCGGGCATGACTTTCCCAATACAAAAGTTGACCGGGCATGACTTTCCCAGTACAAAAGATCACCGGGCATGACTTTCCCAATACAAAATTTCACCGGGCATGATTTTCCCAGTACAAAAGATCACCGGGCATGACTTTCCCAATACAAAAGTTGGCCGGGCATGACTTTCCCAATACAAAAGTTCACGGGGCATGACTTTCCCAATACAAAAGTTCACCGGGCATGACTTTCCCAATACAAAAGTTCACCGGGCATGACTTTCCCAATACAAAAGATCACCGGGCATGACTTTCCCAATACAAAAGTTCACCGGGCATGACTTTCCCAATACAAAAGTTCACCGGGCATGACTTTCCCAGTACAAAAGATCACCGGGCATGACTTTTCCCATACAAAAGTTCACCGGGCATGACTTTCCCATACAAAAGTTGACCGGGCATGGCTTTCCCAACACAAAAGTTCACCGGGCATGACTTTCCCAATACAAAAGTTCACCGGGCATGACTTTCCCAATACAAAAGTGGACCGGGCATGACTTTCCCAATACAAAAGATCACCGGGCATGACTTTCCCAATACAAAAGTTCACCGGACATGACTTTCCCAATACAAAAGATCACCGGGCATGACTTTCCCAATACAAAAGTTCACCGGGCATGACTTTCCCATACAAAAGTTGACCGGGCATGACTTTCCCAGTACAAAAGATCACCGGGCATGACTTTCCCAATACAAAAGTTCACCGGGCATGACTTTCCCAATACAAAAGTTCACCGGGCATGACTTTCCCAATACAAAAGTTCACCGGGCATGACTTTCCCAATACAAAAGTTCACCGGGCATGACTTTCCCAATACAAAAGTTCACCGGGCATGACTTTCCCAATACAAAAGTTCACCGGGCATGACTTTCCCAGTACAAAAGTTCACCGGGCATGACTTTCCCAATACAAAAGTTCACCGGGCATGACTTTCCCAGTACAAAAGATAACCGGGCATGACTTTCCCAATACAAAAGTTGACCGGGCATGACTTTCCCAGTACAAAAGTCACACCGGGCATGACTTTCCCAGTACAAAAGTTGACCGGGCATGACTTTCCCAATACAAAAGTTC
This sequence comes from Musca autumnalis, assembly GCF_047663935.1. Lineage (NCBI taxonomy): Eukaryota > Metazoa > Arthropoda > Insecta > Diptera > Muscidae > Musca > Musca autumnalis. The sequence goes on from NW_027411697.1 coordinate 122,216, forward strand.
ACCGGGCATGACTTTCCCAATACAAAAGTTCACCGGGCATGACTTTCCCAATACAAAAGTTCACCGGGCATGACTTTCCCAGTACAAAAGATCACCGGGCATGACTTTCCCAATACAAAAGTTCACCGGGCATGACTTTTCCCATACAAAAGTTCACCGGGCATGACTTTTCACATACAAAACTTCACCGGGCATGACTTTCCCAGTACAAAAGATCACCGGGCATGACTTTTCCCATACAAAAGTTCACCGGGCATGACTTTCCCAATACAAAACTTCACCGGGCATGACTTTCCCAATACAAAAGTTCACCGGGCATGACTTTCCCAATACAAAAGTTCACCGGGCATGACTTTCCCAATACAAAAGTTCACCGGGCATGACTTTCCCAGTACAAAAGATCACCGGGCATGACTTTCCCAATACAAAAGTTCACCGGGGCATGACTTTCCCAATACAAAAGTTCACCGGGCATGACTTTCCCAATACAAAAGTTCACCGGGCATGACTTTCCCAATACAAAAGTTCACCGGGCATGACTTTCCCAATACAAAAGTTGACCGGGCATGACTTTCCCAGTACAAAAGGTCACCGGGCATGACTTTCCCAATACAAAAGTTCACCGGGCATGACTTTCCCAATACAAAAGTTCACCGGGCATCACTTTCCCAATACAAAAGTTGACCGGGCATGACTTTCCCAATACAAAAGTTCACCGGGCATGACTTTTCCCATACAAAAGTTCACCGGGCATGACTTTTCCCATACAAAAGTTGACCGGGCATGACTTTCCCAATACAAAAGTTCACCGGGCATGACTTTTCCCATACAAAAGTTCACCGGGCATGACTTTCCCAATACAAAAGTTGACCGGGCATGACTTTTCCAATACAAAAGTTCACCGGGCATGACTTTTCCCATACAAAAGTTGACCGGGCATGACTTTGCCAGTACAAAAGATCACCGGGCATGACTTTTCCCATACAAAGTTCACCGGGCATGACTTTCCCAGTACAAAAGATCACCGGGCATGACTTTCCCAATACAAAAGTTCACCGGGCATGACTTTCCCAATACAAAAGTTGACCGGGCATGACTTTCCCAGTACAAAAGATCACCGGGCATGACTTTCCCAATACAAAAGTTTACCGGGCATGACTTTCCCAGTACCAAAGATCACGGGGCATGACTTTCCCAATACAAAAGTTGACCGGGCATGTCTTTCCCAATACAAAAGTTCACCGGGCATAACTTTTCCCATACAAAAGTTCACCGGGCATGACTTTTCCCATACAAAAGTTCACCGGGCATGACTTTCCCAATACAAAAGTTCACCGGGCATGACTTTTCTTATACAAAAGTTCACCGGGCATGACTTTCCCAGTACAAATGATCACCGGGCATGACTTTCCCAATACAAAAGTTCACCGGGCATGACTTTCCCAATACAAAAGTTCACCGGGCATGACTTTCCCAATACAAAAGTTCACCGGGCATGACTTTTCCCATACAAAAGTTGACCGGGCATGACTTTCCCAGTACAAAAGATCACCGGGCATGACTTTTCCCATACAAAAGTTCACCGGGCATGACTTTCCCAATACAAAAGTTCACCGGGCATGACTTTTCCCATACAAAAGTTCACCGGGCATGACTTTTCCAATACAAAAGTTGACCGGGCATGACTTTCCCAATACAAAAGTTCATCGGGCATGACTTTTCCAATACAAAAGTTCACCGGGCATGACTTTCCCAGTACAAAAGATCACCGGGCATGACTTTCCCAATACAAAAGTTCACCGGGCATGACTTTCCCAATACAAAAGTTCACCGGGCATGACTTTCTCAATACAAAAGTTCACCGGGCATGACTTTGCCAGTACAAAAGATCACCGGGCATGAATTTCCCAATACAAAAGTTGACCGGGCATGACTTTCCCAATACAAAAGTTCACCGGGCATGACTTTCCCAGTACAAAAGTTCACCGGGCATGACTTTCCTAATACAAAAGTTGACCGGGCTTGACTTTCCCAGTACAAAAGATCACCGGGCATGACTTTCCCAATACAAAAGTTCACCGGGCATGACTTTCCCAGTACAATAGATCACCGGGCATGACTTTCCCAATACAAAAGTTGACCGGGCATGGCTTTCCCAACACAAAAGTTCACCGGGCATGACTTTCCCAATACAAAAGTTCACCGGGCATGACTTTCCCAATACAAAAGTTGACCGGGCATGACTTTCCCAGTACAAAAGATCACCGGGCATGACTTTTCCCATACAAAAGTTCACCGGGCATGACTTTCCCAATACAAAAGATCACCGGGCATGACTTTCCCAATACAAAAGTTGACCGGGCATGACTTTCCCAGTACAAAAGTTCACCGGGCATGACTTTCCCAGTACAAAAGTTCACCGGGCATGACTTTCCCAATACAAAAGTTCACCGGGCATGACTTTCCCAGTACAAAAGATAACCGGGCATGACTTTCCCAATACAAAAGTTGACCGGGCATGACTTTCCCAGTACAAAAGTCACACCGGGCATGACTTTCCCAGTACAAAAGTTGACCGGGCATGACTTTCCCAATACAAAAGTTCACCGGGCATGACTTTCCCAATACAAAAGTTCACCGGGCATGACTTTCCCAATACAAAAGATCACCGGGCATGACTTTCCCAATACAAAAGTTCACCGGGCATGACTTTCCCATACAAAAGTTGACCGGGCATGACTTTCCCAGTACAAAAGATCACCGGGCATGACTTTCCCAATACAAAAGTTCACCGGGCATGACTTTCCCAATACAAAAGTTCACCGGGCATGACTTTCCCAATACAAAAGTTCACCGGGCATGACTTTCCCAATACAAAAGTTCACCGGGCATGACTTTCCCAATACAAAAGTTCACCGGGCATGACTTTCCCAATACAAAAGTTCACCGGGCATGACTTTCCCAATACAAAAGTTGACCGGGCATGACTTTCCCAGTACAAAAGTTCACCGGGCATGACTTTCCCAATACAAAAGTTCACCGGGCATGACTTTCCCAGTACAAAAGATAACCGGGCATGACTTTCCCAATACAAAAGTTGACCGGGCATGACTTTCCCAGTACAAAAGTCACACCGGGCATGACTTTCCCAGTACAAAAGTTGACCGGGCATGACTTTCCCAATACAAAAGTTCACCGGGCATGACTTTCCCAATACAAAAGTTCACCGGGCATGACTTTCCCAATACAAAAGTTCACCGGGCATGACTTTCCCAGTACAAAAGATCACCGGGCATGACTTTCCCAATACAAAAGTTCACCGGGCATGCCTTTTCCCATACAAAAGTTCACCGGGCATGACTTTTCCCATACAAAACTTCACCGGGCATGACTTTCCCAGTACAAAAGATCACCGGGCATGACTTTTCCCATACAAAAGTTCACCGGGCATGACTTTCCCAATACAAAACTTCACCGGGCATGACTTTCCCAATACAAAAGTTCACCGGGCATGACTTTCCCAATACAAAAGTTCACCGGGCATGACTTTCCCAATACAAAAGTTCACCGGGCATGACTTTCCCAGTACAAAAGATCACCGGGCATGACTTTCCCAATACAAAAGTTCACCGGGGCATGACTTTCCCAATACAAAAGTTCACCGGGCATGACTTTCCCAATACAAAAGTTCACCGGGCATGACTTTCCCAATACAAAAGTTCACCGGGCATGACTTTCCCAATACAAAAGTTGACCGGGCATGACTTTCCCAGTACAAAAAGTCACCGGGCATGACTTTCCCAATACAAAAGTTCACCGGGCATGACTTTCCCAATACAAAAGTTCACCGGGCATCACTTTCCCAATACAAAAGTTGACCGGGCATGACTTTCCCAATACAAAAGTTCACCGGGCATGACTTTTCCCATACAAAAGTTCACCGGGCATGACTTTTCCCATACAAAAGTTGACCGGGCATGACTTTCCCAATACAAAAGTTCACCGGGCATGACTTTTCCCATACAAAAGTTCACCGGGCATGACTTTCCCAATACAAAAGTTGACCGGGCATGACTTTTCCAATACAAAAGTTCACCGGGCATGACTTTCCCAGTACAATAGATCACCGGGCATGACTTTCCCAATACAAAAGTTGACCGGGCATGACTTTCCCAGTACAAAAGATCACCGGGCATGATTTTCCCATACAAAAGTTGACCGGGCATGGCTTTCCCAACACAAAAGTTCACCGGGCATGACTTTCCCAATACAAAAGTTCACCGGGCATGACTTTCCCAATACAAAAGTTGACCGGGCATGACTTTCCCAGTACAAAAGATCACCGGGCATGACTTTTCCCATACAAAAGTTCACCGGGCATGACTTTCCCAATACAAAAGTTGACCGGGCATGACTTTCCCAGTACAAAAGTTCACCGGGCATGACTTTCCCAGTACAAAAGTTCACCGGGCATGACTTTCCCAATACAAAAGTTCACCGGGCATGACTTTCCCAGTACAAAAGATAACCGGGCATGACTTTCCCAATACAAAAGTTGACGGGGCATGACTTTCCCAGTACAAAAGTCACACCGGGCATGACTTTCCCAGTACAAAAGTTGACCGGGCATGACTTTCCCAATACAAAAGTTCACCGGGCATGACTTTCCCAATACAAAAGTTCACCGGGCATGACTTTCCCAATACAAAAGATCACCGGGCATGACTTTCCCAATACAAAAGTTCACCGGGCATGACTTTCCCATACAAAAGTTGACCGGGCATGACTTTCCCAGTACAAAAGATCACCGGGCATGACTTTCCCAATACAAAAGTTCACCGGGCATGACTTTCCCAATACAAAAGTTCACCGGGCATGACTTTCCCAATACAAAAGTTCACCGGGCATGACTTTCCCAATACAAAAGTTCACCGGGCATGAATTTCCCAATACAAAAGTTCACCGGGCATGACTTTCCCAATACAAAAGTTCACCGGGCATGACTTTCCCAATACAAAAGTTCACCTGGCATGACTTTCCCAATACAAAAGTTCACCGGGCATGACTTTCCCAGTACAAAAGTTCACCGGGCATGACTTTCCCAATACAAAAGTTCACCGGGCATGACTTTCCCAGTACAAAAGATAACCGGGCATGACTTTCCCAATACAAAAGTTGACCGGGCATGACTTTCCCAGTACAAAAGTCACACCGGGCATGACTTTCCCAGTACAAAAGTTGACCGGGCATGACTTTCCCAATACAAAAGTTCACCGGGCATGACTTTCCCAATACAAAAGTTCACCGGGCATGACTTTCCCAATACAAAAGTTCACCGGGCATGACTTTCCCAGTACAAAAGATCACCGGGCATGACTTTCCCAATACAAAAGTTCACCGGGCATGCCTTTTCCCATACAAAAGTTCACCGGGCATGACTTTTCCCATACAAAACTTCACCGGGCATGACTTTCCCAGTACAAAAGGTCAGCGGGCATGACTTTTCCCATACAAAAGTTCACCGGGCATGACTTTCCCAATACAAAACTTCACCGGGCATGACTTTCCCAATACAAAAGTTCACCGGGCATGACTTTCCCAATACAAAAGTTCACCGGGCATGACTTTCCCAATACAAAAGTTCACCGGGCATGACTTTCCCAGTACAAAAGATCACCGGGCATGACTTTCCCAATACAAAAGTTCACCGGGGCATGACTTTCCCAATACAAAAGTTCACCGGGCATGACTTTCCCAATACAAAAGTTCACCGGGCATGACTTTCCCAATACAAAAGTTCACCGGGCATGACTTTCCCAATACAAAAGTTGACCGGGCATGACTTTCCCAGTACAAAAAGTCACCGGGCATGACTTTCCCAATACAAAAGTTCACCGGGCATGACTTTCCCAATACAAAAGTTCACCGGGCATCACTTTCCCAATACAAAAGTTGACCGGGCATGACTTTCCCAATACAAAAGTTCACCGGGCATGACTTTTCCCATACAAAAGTTCACCGGGCATGACTTTTCCCATACAAAAGTTGACCGGGCATGACTTTCCCAATACAAAAGTTGACCGGGCATGACTTTTCCAATACAAAAGTTCACCGGGCATGACTTTTCCCATACAAAAGTTGACCGGGCATGACTTTCCCAGTACAAAAGATCACCGGGCATGACTTTTCCCATACAAAGTTCACCGGGCATGACTTTCCCAGTACAAAAGATCACCGGGCATGACTTTCCCAATACAAAAGTTCACCGAGCATGACTTTCCCAATACAAAAGTTGACCGGGCATGACTTTCCCAGTACAAAAGATCACCGGGCATGACTTTCCCAATACAAAAGTTTACCGGGCATGACTTTCCCAGTACCAAAGATCACGGGACATGACTTTCCCAATACAAAAGTTGACCGGGCATGTCTTTCCCAATACAAAAGTTCACCGGGCATAACTTTTCCCATACAAAAGTTCACCGGGCATGACTTTTCCCATACAAAAGTTCACCGGGCATGACTTTCCCAATACAAAAGTTCACCGGGCATGACTTTTCCCATACAAAAGTTCACCGGGCATGACTTTCCCAGTACAAGTGATCACCGGGCATGACTTTCCCAATACAAAAGTTCACCGGGCATGACTTTCCCAATACAAAAGTTCACCGGGCATGACTTTCCCAATACAAAAGTTCACCGGGCATGACTTTTCCCATACAAAAGTTGACCGGGCATGACTTTCCCAGTACAAAAGATCACCGGGCATGACTTTTCCCATACAAAAGTTCACCGGGCATGACTTTCCCAATACAAAAGTTCACCGGGCATGACTTTTCCCATACAAAAGTTCACCGGGCATGACTTTTCCCATACAAAAGTTGACCGGGCATGACTTTCCCAATACAAAAGTTCATCGGGCATGACTTTTCCAATACAAAAGTTCACCGGGCATGACTTTCCCAGTACAAAAGATCACCGTGCATGACTTTCCCAATACAAAAGTTCACCGGGCATGACTTTCCCAATACAAAAGTTCACCGGGCATGACTTTCTCAATACAAAAGTTCACCGGGCATGACTTTCCCAGTACAAAAGATCACCGGGCATGACTTTCCCAATACAAAAGTTGACCGGGCATGACTTTCCCAATACAAAAGTTCACCGGGCATGACTTTCCCAGTACAAAAGTTCACCGGGCATGACTTTCCTAATACAAAAGTTGACCGGGCTTGACTTTCCCAGTACAAAAGATCACCGGGCATGACTTTCCCAATACAAAAGTTCACCGGGCATGACTTTCCCAGTACAATAGATCACCGGGCATGACTTTCGCAATACAAAAGTTGACCGGGCATGACTTTCCCAGTACAAAAGATCACCGGGCATGATTTTCCCATACAAAAGTTGACCGGGCATGGCTTTCCCAACACAAAAGTTCACCGGGCATGACTTTCCCAATACAAAAGTTCACCGGGCATGACTTTCCCAATACAAAAGTTGACCGGGCATGACTTTCCCAGTACAAAAGATCACCGGGCATGACTTTTCCCATACAAAAGTTCACCGGGCATGACTTTCCCAATACAAAAGATCACCGGGCATGACTTTCCCAATACAAAAGTTGACCGGGCATGACTTTCCCAGTACAAAAGATCACCGGGCATGACTTTCCCAATACAAAAGTTCAACGGGCATGACTTTCCCAATACAAAAGTTCACCGGGCATGACTTTCCCAATACAAAAGTTCATCGGGCATGACTTTCCCAATACAAAAGTTGACCGGGCATGACTTTCCCAATACAAAAGTTGACCGGGCATGACTTTCCCAATACAAAAGATCACCGGGCATGACTTTTCCCATACAAAAGTTCACCGGGCATGACTTTTCCCATACAAAAGTTGACCGGGCATGACTTTCCCAGTACAAAAGATCACCGGGCATGACTTTTCCCATACAAAAGTTCACCGGGCATGACTTTCCCAATACAAAAGTTCACCGGGCATGACTTTTCCCATACAAAAGTTCACCGGGCATGACTTTTCCCATACAAAAGTTGACCGGGCATGACCTTCCCAATACAAAAGTTCATCGGGCATGACTTTCCCAGTACAAAAGTTCATCGGGCATGACTTTCCCAGTACAAAAGATCACCGGGCATGAATTTCCCAGTACAAAAGGTCACCGGGCATGACTTTCCCAATACAAAAGTTCACCGGGCATGACTTTCCCAATACAAAAGTTCACCGGGCATGACTTTTCCCATACAAAAGTTCACCGGGCATGACTTTTCCCATAAAAAAGTTGACCGGGCATGACTTTCCCAATACAAAAGTTCACCGGGCATGACTTTTCCCATACAAAAGTTCACCGGGCATGACTTTTCCCATAAAAAAGTTGACCGGGCATGACTTTTCCCATACAAAAGTTCACCGGGCATGACTTTCCCAATACAAAAGTTGACCGGGCATGACTTTTCCAATACAAAAGTTCACCGGGCATGACTTTTCCCATACAAAAGTTGACCGGGCATGACTTTCCCAGTACAAAAGATCACCGGGCATGACTTTTCCCATACAAAGTTCACCGGGTATGACTTTCCCAGTACAAAAGATCACCGGGCATGACTTTCCCAATACAAAAGTTCACCGGGCATGACTTTCCCAATACAAAAGTTGACCGGGCATGACTTTCCCAGTACAAAAGATCACCGGGCATGACTTTCCCAATACAAAAGTTTACCGGGCATGACTTTCCCAGTACCAAAGATCACGGGGCATGACTTTCCCAATACAAAAGTTGACCGGGCATGTCTTTCCCAATACAAAAGTTCACCGGGCATAACTTTTCCCATACAAAAGTTCACCGGGCATGACTTTTCCCATACAAAAGTTCACCGGGCATGACTTTCCCAATACAAAAGTTCACCGGGCATGACTTTTCCCATACAAAAGTTCACCGGGCATGACTTTCCCAGTACAAGTGATCACCGGGCATGACTTTCCCAATACAAAAGTTCACCGGGCATGACTTTCCCAATACAAAAGTTCACCGGGCATGACTTTCCCAATACAAAAGTTCACCGGGCATGACTTTTCCCATACAAAAGTTGACCGGGCATGACTTTCCCAGTACAAAAGATCACCGGGCATGACTTTTCCCATACAAAAGTTCACCGGGCATGACTTTCCCAATACAAAAGTTCACCGGGCATGACTTTTTCCATACAAAAGTTCACCGGGCATGACTTTTCCCATACAAAAGTTGACCGGGCATGACTTTCCCAATACAAAAGTTCATCGGGCATGACTTTTCCAATACAAAAGTTCACCGGGCATGACTTTCCCAGTACAAAAGATCACCGGGCATGACTTTCCCAATACAAAAGTTCACCGGGCATGACTTTCCCAATACAAAAGTTCACCGGGCATGACTTTCTCAATACAAAAGTTCACCGGGCATGACTTTCCCAGTACAAAAGATCACCGGGCATGACTTTCCCAATACAAAAGTTGACCGGGCATGACTTTCCCAATACAAAAGTTCACCGGGCATGACTTTCCCAGTACAAAAGTTCACCGGGCATGACTTTCCTAATACAAAAGTTGACCGGGCTTGACTTTCCCAGTACAAAAGATCACCGGGCATGACTTTCCCAATACAAAAGTTCACCGGGCATGACTTTCCCAGTACAATAGATCACCGGGCATGACTTTCCCAATACAAAAGTTGACCGGGCATGACTTTCCCAGTACAAAAGATCACCGGGCATGATTTTCCCATACAAAAGTTGACCGGGCATGGCTTTCCCAACACAAAAGTTCACCGGGCATGACTTTCCCAATACAAAAGTTCACCGGGCATGACTTTCCCAATACAAAAGTTGACCGGGCATGACTTTCCCAGTACAAAAGATCACCGGGCATGACTTTTCCCATACAAAAGTTCACCGGGCATGACTTTCCCAATACAAAAGATCACCGGTCATGACTTTCCCAATACAAAAGTTGACCGGGCATGACTTTCCCAGTACAAAAGATCACCGGGCATGACTTTCCCAATACAAAAGTTCACCGGGCATGACTTTCCCAATACAAAAGTTCACCGGGCATGACTTTCCCAATACAAAAGTTCATCGGGCATGACTTTCCCAATACAAAAGTTGACCGGGCATGACTTTCCCAATACAAAAGTTGACCGGGCATGACTTTCCCAATACAAAAGATCACCGGGCATGACTTTTCCCATACAAAAGTTCACCGGGCATGACTTTTCCCATACAAAAGTTGACCGGGCATGACTTTCCCAATACAAAAGATCACCGGGCATGACTTTTCCCATACAAAAGTTCACCGGGCATGACTTTCCCAATACAAAAGTTCACCGGGCATGACTTTTCCCATACAAAAGTTCACCGGGCATGACTTTTCCCATACAAAAGTTGACCGGGCATGACCTTCCCAATACAAAAGTTCATCGGGCATGACTTTCCCAGTACAAAAGATCACCGGGCATGACTTTCCCAGTACAAAAGGTCACCGGGCATGACTTTCCCAATACAAAAGTTCACCGGGCATGACTTTCCCAATACAAAAGTTCACCGGGCATCACTTTCCCAATACAAAAGTTGACCGGGCATGACTTTCCCAATACAAAAGTTCACCGGGCATGACTTTTCCCATACAAAAGTTCACCGGGCATGACTTTTCCCATACAAAAGTTGACCGGGCATGACTTTCCCAATACAAAAGTTCACCGGGCATGACTTTTCCCATACAAAAGTTCACCGGGCATGACTTTCCCAATACAAAAGTTGACCGGGCATGACTTTTCCAATACAAAAGTTCACCGGGCATGACTTTTCCCATACAAAAGTTGACCGGGCATGACTTTCCCAGTACAAAAGATCACCGGGCATGACTTTTCCCATACAAAGTTCACCGTGCATGACTTTCCCAGTACAAAAGATCACCGGGCATGACTTTCCCAATACAAAAGTTCACCGGGCATGACTTTCCCAATACAAAAGTTGACCGGGCATGACTTTCCCAGTACAAAAGATCACCGGGCATGACTTTCCCAATACAAAAGTTTACCGGGCATGACTTTCCCAGTACCAAAGATCACGGGGCATGAATTTCCCAATACAAAAGTTGACCGGGCATGTCTTTCCCAATACAAAAGTTCACCGGGCATAACTTTTCCCATACAAAAGTTCACCGGGCATGACTTTTCCCATACAAAAGTTCACCGGGCATGACTTTCCCAATACAAAAGTTCACCGGGCATGACTTTTCCCATACAAAAGTTCACCGGGCAGGACTTTCCCAGTACAAGTGATCACCGGGCATGACTTTCCCAATACAAAAGTTCACCGGGCATGACTTTCCCAATACAAAAGTTCACCGGGCATGACTTTCCCAATACAAAAGTTCACCGGGCATGACTTTTCCCATACAAAAGTTGACCGGGCATGACTTTCCCAGTACAAAAGATCACCGGGCATGACTTTTCCCATACAAAAGTTCACCGGGCATGACTTTCCCAATACAAAAGTTCACCGGGCATGACTTTTCCCATACAAAAGTTCACCGGGCATGACTTTTCCCATACAAAAGTTGACCGGGCATGACTTTCCCAATACAAAAGTTCATCGGGCATGACTTTTCCAATACAAAAGTTCACCGGGCATGACTTTCCCAGTACAAAAGATCACCGGGCATGACTTTCCCAATACAAAAGTTCACCGGGCATGACTTTCCCAATACAAAAGTTCACCGGGCATGACTTTCTCAATACAAAAGTTCACCGGGCATGACTTTCCCAGTACAAAAGATCACCGGGCATGACTTTCCCAATACAAAAGTTGACCGGGCATGACTTTCCCAATACAAAAGTTCACCGGGCATGACTTTCCCAGTACAAAAGTTCACCGGGCATGACTTTCCTAATACAAAAGTTGACCGGGCTTGACTTTCCCAGTACAAAAGATCACCGGGCATGACTTTCCCAATACAAAAGTTCACCGGGCATGACTTTCCCAGTACAATAGATCACCGGGCATGACTTTCCCAATACAAAAGTTGACCGGGCATGACTTTCCCAGTACAAAAGATCACCGGGCATGATTTTCCCATACAAAAGTTGACCGGGCATGGCTTTCCCAACACAAAAGTTCACCGGGCATGACTTTCCCAATACAAAAGTTCACCGGGCATGACTTTCCCAATACAAAAGTTGACCGGGCATGACTTTCCCAGTACAAAAGATCACCGGGCATGACTTTTCCCATACAAAAGTTCACCGGGCATGACTTTCCCAATACAAAAGATCACCGGGCATGACTTTCCCAATACAAAAGTTGACCGGGCATGACTTTCCCAGTACAAAAGATCACCGGGCATGACTTTCCCAATACAAAAGTTCACCGGGCATGACTTTCCCAATACAAAAGTTCACCGGGCATGACTTTCCTAATACAAAAGTTCACCGGGCATGACTTTCCCAATACAAAAGTTGACCGGGCATGACTTTCCCAATACAAAAGTTGACCGGGCATGACTTTCCCAATACAAAAGATCACCGGGCATGACTTTTCCCATACAAAAGTTCACCGGGCATGACTTTCCCAGTACAAAAGATCACCGGGCATGACTTTTCCCATACAAAAGTTCACCGGGCATGACTTTCCCAGTACAAAAGTTCACCGGGCATGACTTTCCCAATACAAAAGTTCACCGGGCATGACTTTCCCCATACAAAGTTCACCGGGCATGACTTTCCCAATACAAAAGTTCACCGGGCATGACTTTCCCAATACAAAAGTTCACCGGGCATGACTTTCCCAATACAAAAGTTCACCGGGCATGACTTTCCCAATACAAAAGTTCACCGGGCATGACTTTCCCAATACAAAAGTTCACCGGGCATGACTTTCCCAATACAAAAGTTCACCGGGCATGACTTTCCCAATACAAAAGTTCACCGGGCATGACTTTCCCAGTACAAAAGATCACCGGGCATGACTTTCCCAATACAAAAGTTCACCGGGCATGACTTTCCCAGTACAAAAGATCACCGGGCATGACTTTCCCAATACAAAAGTTGACCGGGCATGACTTTCCCAGTACAAATGTTCACCGGGCATGACTTTCCCAATACAAAAGTTCACCGGGCATGACTTTCCCAATACAAAAGTTCACCGGGCATGACTTTCCCAGTAAAAAAGATCACCGGGCATGACTTTCCCAATACAAAAGTTGACCGGGCATGACTTTCCCAGTACAAATGTTCACCGGGCATGACTTTCCCAATACAAAAGTTCACAGGGCATGACTTTCCCAATACAAAAGTTCACCGGGCATGACTTTCCCAGTACAAAAGATCACCGGGTATGACTTTCCCAATACAAAAGTTCACCGGGCATGACTTTCCCAATACAAAAGTTCACCGGGCATGACTTTCCCAATACAAAAGTTCACCGGGCATGACTTTTCCCATACAAAAGTTCACCGGGCATGACTTTTCCCATACAAATGTTCACCGGGCATGACTTTCCCAATACAAAAGTTCACCGGGCATGACTTTCCCAGTACAAAAGATCACCGGGCATGACTTTCCCAATACAAAAGTTCACCGGGCATGACTTTCCCAATACAAAAGTTCACCGGGCATGACTTTCCCAATACAAAAGTTCACCGGGCATGACTTTCCCAATACAAAAGTTCACCGGGCATGACTTTCCCAATACAAAAGTTCACCGGGTATGACTTTCCCAATACAAATGTTCACCGGGCATGACTTTCCCAATACAAAAGTTCACCGGGCATGACTTTCCCAATACAAAAGTTCACCGGGCATGACTTTCCCAATACAAAAGTTCACCGGGCATGACTTTCCCAGTACAAAAGATCACCGGGCATGACTTTCCCAATACAAAAGTTGACCGGGCATGACTTTCCCAATACAAAAGTTCACCGGGCATGACTTTCCCAATACAAAAGTTCACCGGGCATGACTTTCCCAGTACAAAAGATCACCGGGCATGATTTTCCCAATACAAAAGTTGACCGGGCATGACTTTCCCAATACAAAAGTTCACCGGGCATGACTTTCCCAATACAAAAGTTCACCGGGCATGACTTTCCCAATACAAGGGCATGACTTTCCCAATACAAAAGTTCACCGGGCATGACTTTCCCAATACAAAGTTCACCGGGCATGACTTTCCCAATACAAAAGTTCACCGGGCATGACTTTCCCAATACAAAAGTTCACCGGGCATGACTTTCCCAATACAAAAGTTCACCGGGCATGACTTTCCCAATACAAAAGTTCACCGGGCATTACTTTTCCCATACAAAAGTTCACCGGGCATGACTTTCCCAGTACAAAAGATCACCGGGCATGACTTTCCCATACAAAAGTTCACCGGGCATGACTTTCCCAATACAAAAGTTCACCGGGCATGACTTTCCCAATACAAAAGATCACCGGGCATGACTTTCCCAATACAAAAGTTCACCGGGCATGACTTTTCCCATACAAAAGTTCACCGGGCATGACTTTCCCAGTACAAAAGATCACCGGGCATGACTTTCCCAATACAAAAGTTCACCGGGGCATGACTTTTCCCATAAAAAAGTTCACCGGGCATGACTTTCCCAATACAAAAGTTCACCGGGCATGACTTTCCCAATACAAAAGTTCACCGGGCATGACTTTCCCAATACAAAAGTTCACCGGGCATGACTTTCCCAATACAAAAGTTCACCGGGCATGACTTTCCCAATACAAAAGTTCACCGGGCATGACTTTCCCAGTACAAAAGATCACCGGGCATGACTTTCCCAATACAAAAGTTGACCGGGCATGATTTTCCCAGTACAAATGTTCACCGGGCATGACTTTCCCAATACAAAAGTTCACCGGGCATGACTTTCCCAATACAAAAGTTCACAGGGCATGACTTTCCCAATACAAAAGTTCACCGGGCATGACTTTCCCAGTACAAAAGTTCACCGGGCATGACTTTCCCAGTACAAAAGATCACCGGGCATGACTTTCCCAATACAAAAGTTCACCGGGCATGACTTTCCCAATATAAAAGTTCACCAGGCATGACTTTCCCAATACAAAAGTTGACCGGGCATGACTTTCCCAATACACCGGGCATGACTTTCCCAATACAAAAGTTCACCGGGCATGACTTTCCCAATGACTTTCCCAATACAAAAATCACCGGGCATGACTTTCCCAATACAAAAGTTCACCGGGCATGACTTTTCCCATACAAAAGTTCACCGGGCATGACTTTCCCAGTACAAAAGATCACCGGGCATGACTTTCCCAATACAAAAGTTCACCGGGCATGACTTTCCCAATACAAAAGTTCACCGGGCATGACTTTCCCAGTACAAAAGATCACCGGGCATGACTTTTCCCATACAAAAGTTCACCGGGCATGACTTTCCCAATACAAAAGTTCACAGGGCATGACTTTCCCAGTACAAAAGATCACCGGCCATGACTTTTCAAAGTTCACCGGGCATGACTTTCCCAGTACAAAAGTTCACCGGGCATGACTTTTCCCATACAAAAGTTCACCGGGCATGACTTTCCCAATACAAAAGATCACCGGGCATGACTTTCCCAATACAAAAGTTGACCGGGCATGACTTTCCCAGTACAAAAGATCACCGGGCATGACTTTCCCAATACAAAAGTTCACCGGGCATGACTTTCCCAATACAAAAGTTCACCGGGCATGACTTTCCCAATACAAAAGTTCACCGGGCATGACTTTCCCAATACAAAAGTTCACCGGGCATGACTTTCCCAATACAAAAGTTGACCGGGCATGACTTTCCCAGTACAAAAGATCACGGGGCATGACTTTTCCCATACAAAAGTTCACCGGGCATGATTTTCCCAGTACAAAAGATCACCGGGCATGACTTTCCCAGTACAAAAGATCACCGGGCATGACTTTTCCCATACAAAAGTTCACCGGGCATGACTTTCCCAGTACAAAAGTTCACCGGGCATGACTTTCCCAATACAAAAGTTCACCGGGCCTGACTTTTCCCATACAAAAGTTCACCGGGCATGACTTTCCCAATACAAAAGTTCACCGGGCATGACTTTCCCAATACAAAAGTTGCCGGGCATGACTTTCCCAATACAAAAGTTCACCGGGCATGACTTTCCCAGTACAAATGTTCACCGGGCATGACTTTCCCAATACAAAAGTTCACCGGACATGACTTTCCCAATACAAAAGTTCACCGGGCATGACTTTCCCAGTACAAAAATCACCGGGCATGACTTTCCCAATACAAAAGTTCACCGGCCATGACTTTCCCAGTACAAAAGATCACCGGGCATGACTTTTTCCATACAAAAGTTCACCGGGCATGACTTTCCCAATACAAAAGTTCACCGGGCATGACTTTCCTAATACAAAAGTTCACCGGGCATGACTTTCCCAGTACAAAAGATCACCGGGCATGACTTTCCCAGTACAAAAGATCACCGGGCATGACTTTCCCAATACAAAAGTTGACCGGGCATGACTTTCCCAATACAAAAGTTCCCCGGCCATGACTTTCCCAGTACAAAAGTTGACCGGGCATGACTTTCCCAATACAAAAGTTCACCGGGCATGACTTTCCCAATACAAAAGTTCACCGGGCATGACTTTCCCAATACAAAAGTTGACCGGGCATGACTTTCCCAGTACAAAAGATCACCGGGCATGACTTTCCCAATACAAAAGTTGACCGGGCATGACTTTCCCAATACAAAAGTTGACCGGGCATGACTTTCCCAATACAAAAGTTCACCGGGCATGACTTTCCCAATACAAAAGTTCACCGGGCATGACTTTCCCAGTACAAAAGATCACCGGGCATGACTTTCCCAATACAAAAGTTCACCGGGAATGACTTTCCCAATACAAAAGTTCACCGGGCATGACTTTCCCAGTACAAAAGATCACCGGGCATGACTTTCCCAATACAAAAGTTCACCGGGCATGACTTTCCCAGTACAAAAGATCACCGGGCATGACTTTCCCAATACAAAATTTGACCGGGCATGACTTTCCCAATACAAAAGTTGACCAGACATGACTTTCCCAATACAAAAGTTCACCGGGCATGACTTTCCCAATACAAAAGATCACGGGGCATGACTTTTCCCATACAAAAGTTCACCGGGCATGACTTTCCCAGTACAAAAGATCACCGGGCATGACTTTCCCAGTACAAAAGATCACCGGGCATGACTTTTCCCATACAAAAGTTCACCGGGCATGACTTTCCCAGTACAAAAGTTCACCGGGCATGACTTTCCCAATACAAAAGTTCAGCGGGCCTGACTTTTCCCATACAAAAGTTCACCGGGCATGACTTTCCCAGTACAAAAGATCACCGGGCATGACTTTCCCAATACAAAATTTGACCGGGCATGACTTTCCCAGTACAAAAGATCACCGGGCATGACTTTCCCAATACAAAATTTGACCGGGCATGACTTTCCCAATACAAAAGTTGACCAGACATGACTTTCCCAATACAAAAGTTCACCGGGCATGACTTTCCCAGTACAAAAGATCACCGGGCATGACTTTCCCAATACATAAGTTCACCGGGCATGACTTTCCCAGTACAAAAGATCACCGGGCATGACTTTCCCAATACAAAATTTGACCGGGCATGACTTTCCCAATACAAAAGTTGACCAGACATGACTTTCCCAATACAAAAGTTCACCGGGCATGACTTTCCCAATACAAAAGATCACGGGGCATGACTTTTCCCATACAAAAGTTCACCGGGCATGACTTTCCCAGTACAAAAGATCACCGGGCATGACTTTCCCAGTACAAAAGATCACGGGGCATGACTTTTCCCATACAAAAGTTCACCGGGCATGACTTTCCCAGTACAAAAGATCACCGGGCATGACTTTCCCAGTACAAAAGATCACCGGGCATGACTTTTCCCATACAAAAGTTCACCGGGCATGACTTTCCCAGTACAAAAGTTCACCGGGCATGACTTTCCCAATACAAAAGTTCACCGGGCCTGACTTTTCCCATACAAAAGTTCACCGGGCATGACTTTCCCAATACAAAAGTTCACCGGGCATGACTTTCCCAATACAAAAGTTGCCGGGCATGACTTTCCCAATACAAAAGTTCACCGGGCATGACTTTCCCAGTACAAATGTTCACCGGGCATGACTTTCCCAATACAAAAGTTCACCGGACATGACTTTCCCAATACAAAAGTTCACCGGGCATGACTTTCCCAGTACAAAAATCACCGGGCATGACTTTCCCAATACAAAAGTTCACCGGCCATGACTTTCCAGTACAACAGATCACCGGGCATGACTTTTTCCATACAAAAGTTCACCGGGCATGACTTTCCCAATACAAAAGTTCACCGGGCATGACTTTCCTAATACAAAAGTTCACCGGGCATGACTTTCCCAGTACAAAAGATCACCGGGCATGACTTTCCCAGTACAAAAGATCACCGGGCATGACTTTCCCAATACAAAAGTTGACCGGGCATGACTTTCCCAATACAAAAGTTCACCGGCCATGACTTTCCCAGTACAAAAGTTGACCGGGCATGACTTTCCCAATACAAAAGTTCACCGGGCATGACTTTCCCAATACAAAAGTTCACCGGGCATGACTTTCCCAATACAAAAGTTGACCGGGCATGACTTTCCCAGTACAAAAGATCACCGGGCATGACTTTCCCAATACAAAAGTTCACCGGGCATGACTTTCCCAATACAAAAGTTCACCGGGCATGACTTTCCCAATACAAAAGTTCACCGGGCATGACTTTCCCAATACAAAAGTTCACCGGGCATGACTTTCCCAGTACAAAAGATCACCGGGCATGACTTTCCCAATACAAAAGTTCACCGGGAATGACTTTCCCAATACAAAAGTTCACCGGGCATGACTTTCCCAGTACAAAAGATCACCGGGCATGACTTTCCCAATACAAAAGTTCACCGGGCATGACTTTCCCAGTACAAAAGATCACCGGGCATGACTTTCCCAATACAAAATTTGACCGGGCATGACTTTCCCAATACAAAAGTTGACCAGACATGACTTTCCCAATACAAAAGTTCACCGGGCATGACTTTCCCAATACAAAAGTTGACCGGGCATGACTTTCCCAGTACAAAAGATCACCGGGCATGATTTTCCCATACAAAAGTTGACCGGGCATGGCTTTCCCAACACAAAAGTTCACCGGGCATGACTTTCCCAATACAAAAGTTCACCGGGCATGACTTTCCCAATACAAAAGTTGACCGGGCATGACTTTCCCAGTACAAAAGATCACCGGGCATGACTTTTCCCATACAAAAGTTCACCGGGCATGACTTTCCCAATACAAAAGATCACCGGGCATGACTTTCCCAATACAAAAGTTGACCGGGCATGACTTTCCCAATACAAAAGTTGACCGGGCATGACTTTCCCAATACAAAAGTTGACCGGGCATGACTTTCCCAATACAAAAGATCACCGGGCATGACTTTCCCAATACAAAAGTTCACCGGGCATGACTTTCCCAATACAAAAGTTCACCGGGCATGACTTTCCCAATACAAAAGTTGACCGGGCATGACTTTCCCAATACAAAAGTTGACCGGGCATGACTTTCCCAATACAAAAGTTGACCGGGCATGACTTTCCCAATACAAAAGATCACCGGGCATGACTTTTCCCATACAAAAGTTCACCGGGCATGACTTTCCCAGTACAAAAGATCACCGGGCATGACTTTTCCCACACAATAGTTCACCGGGCATGACTTTCCCAGTACAAAAGTTCACCGGGCATGACTTTCCCAATACAAAAGTTCACCGGGCATGACTTTTCCCATACAAAGTTCACCGGGCATGACTTTCCCAATACAAAAGTTCACCGGGCATGACTTTCCCAATACAAAAGTTCACCGGGCATGACTTTCCCAATACAAAAGTTCACCGGGCATGACTTTCCCAATACAAAAGTTCACCGGGCATGACTTTCCCAATACAAAAGTTCACCGGGCATGACTTTCCCAATACAAAAGTTCACCGGGCATGACTTTCCCAATACAAAAGTTCACCGGGCATGACTTTCCCAGTACAAAAGATCACCGGGCATGACTTTCCCAATACAAAAGTTCACCGGGCATGACTTTCCCAGTACAAAAGATCACCGGGCATGACTTTCCCAATACAAAAGTTGACCGGGCATGACTTTCCCAGTACAAATGTTCACCGGGCATGACTTTCCCAATACAAAAGTTCACCGGGCATGACTTTCCCAATACAAAAGTTCACCGGGCATGACTTTCCCAGTAAAAAAGATCACCGGGCATGACTTTCCCAATACAAAAGTTGACCGGGCATGACTTTCCCAGTACAAATGTTCACCGGGCATGACTTTCCCAATACAAAAGTTCACAGGGCATGACTTTCCCAATACAAAAGTTCACCGGGCATGATTTTCCCAGTACAAAAGATCACCGGGCATGACTTTCCCAATACAAAAGTTCACCGGGCATGACTTTCCCAATACAAAAGTTCACCGGGCATGACTTTCCCAATACAAAAGTTCACCGGGCATGACTTTTCCCATACAAAAGTTCACCGGGCATGACTTTTCCCATACAAATGTTCACCGGGCATGACTTTCCCAATACAAAAGTTCACCGGGCATGACTTTCCCAGTACAAAAGATCACCGGGCATGACTTTCCCAATACAAAAGTTCACCGGGCATGACTTTCCCAATACAAAAGTTCACCGGGCATGACTTTCCCAATACAAAAGTTCACCGGGCATGACTTTCCCAATACAAAAGTTCACCGGGCATGACTTTCCCAACACAAAAGTTCACCGGGTATGACTTTCCCAATACAAATGTTCACCGGGCATGACTTTCCCAATACAAAAGTTCACCGGGCATGACTTTCCCAATACAAAAGTTCACCGGGCATGACTTTCCCAATACAAAAGTTCACCGGGCATGACTTTCCCAGTACAAAAGATCACCGGGCATGACTTTCCCAATACAAAAGTTCACCGGGCATGACTTTCCCAATACAAAAGTTGACCGGACATGACTTTCCCAGTACAAAAGATCACCGGGCATGACTTTCCCAATACAAAAGTTCACCGGGCATGACTTTCCCAATACAAAAGTTCACCGGGCATGACTTTCCCAATACAAAAGTTCACCGGGCATGACTTTCCCAATACAAAAGTTCACCGGGCATGACTTTCCCAGTACAAAAGATCACCGGGCATGACTTTCCCAATACAAAAGTTCACCGGGAATGACTTTCCCAATACAAAAGTTCACCGGGCATGACTTTCCCAGTACAAAAGATCACCGGGCATGACTTTCCCAATACAAAAGTTCACCGGGCATGACTTTCCCAGTACAAAAGATCACCGGGCATGACTTTCCCAATACAAAATTTGACCGGGCATGACTTTCCCAATACAAAAGTTGACCAGACATGACTTTCCCAATACAAAAGTTCACCGGGCATGACTTTCCCAATACAAAAGTTGACCGGGCATGACTTTCCCAGTACAAAAGATCACCGGGCATGATTTTCCCATACAAAAGTTGACCGGGCATGGCTTTCCCAACACAAAAGTTCACCGGGCATGACTTTCCCAATACAAAAGTTCACCGGGCATGACTTTCCCAATACAAAAGTTGACCGGGCATGACTTTCCCAGTACAAAAGATCACCGGGCATGACTTTTCCCATACAAAAGTTCACCGGGCATGACTTTCCCAATACAAAAGATCACCGGGCATGACTTTCCCAATACAAAAGTTGACCGGGCATGACTTTCCCAGTACAAAAGATCACCGGGCATGACTTTCCCAATACAAAAGTTCACCGGGCATGACTTTCCCAATACAAAAGTTCACCGGGCATGACTTTCCCAATACAAAAGTTCACCGGGCATGACTTTCCAAATACAAAAGTTGACCGGGCATGACTTTCCCAATACAAAAGTTGACCGGGCATGACTTTCCCAATACAAAAGATCACCGGGCATGACTTTTCCCATACAAAAGTTCACCGGGCATGACTTTCCCAGTACAAAAGATCACCGGGCATGACTTTTCCCACACAATAGTTCACCGGGCATGACTTTCCCAGTACAAAAGTTCACCGGGCATGACTTTCCCAATACAAAAGTTCACCGGGCATGACTTTTCCCATACAAAGTTCACCGGGCATGACTTTCCCAATACAAAAGTTCACCGGGCATGACTTTCCCAATACAAAAGTTCACCGGGCATGACTTTCCCAATACAAAAGTTCACCGGGCATGACTTTCCCAATACAAAAGTTCACCGGGCATGACTTTCCCAATACAAAAGTTCACCGGGCATGACTTTCCCAATACAAAAGTTCACCGGGCATGACTTTCCCAATACAAAAGTTCACCGGGCATGACTTTCCCAGTACAAAAGATCACCGGGCATGACTTTCCCAATACAAAAGTTCACCGGGCATGACTTTCCCAGTACAAAAGATCACCGGGCATGACTTTCCCAATACAAAAGTTGACCGGGCATGACTTTCCCAGTACAAATGTTCACCGGGCATGACTTTCCCAATACAAAAGTTCACCGGGCATGACTTTCCCAATACAAAAGTTCACCGGGCATGACTTTCCCAGTAAAAAAGATCACCGGGCATGACTTTCCCAATACAAAAGTTGACCGGGCATGACTTTCCCAGTACAAATGTTCACCGGGCATGACTTTCCCAATACAAAAGTTCACAGGGCATGACTTTCCCAATACAAAAGTTCACCGGGCATGATTTTCCCAGTACAAAAGATCACCGGGCATGACTTTCCCAATACAAAAGTTCACCGGGCATGACTTTCCCAATACAAAAGTTCACCGGGCATGACTTTCCCAATACAAAAGTTCACCGGGCATGACTTTTCCCATACAAAAGTTCACCGGGCATGACTTTTCCCATACAAATGTTCACCGGGCATGACTTTCCCAATACAAAAGTTCACCGGGCATGACTTTCCCAGTACAAAAGATCACCGGGCATGACTTTCCCAATACAAAAGTTCACCGGGCATGACTTTCCCAATACAAAAGTTCACCGGGCATGACTTTCCAAATACAAAAGTTCACCGGGCATGACTTTCCCAATACAAAAGTTCACCGGGCATGACTTTCCCAACACAAAAGTTCACCGGGTATGACTTTCCCAATACAAATGTTCACCGGGCATGATTTTCCCAATACAAAAGTTCACCGGGCATGACTTTCCCAATACAAAAGTTCACCGGGCATGACTTTCCCAATACAAAAGTTCACCGGGCATGACTTTCCCAGTACAAAAGATCACCGGGCATGACTTTCCCAATACAAAAGTTGACCGGGCATGACTTTCCCAATACAAAAGTTCACCGGGCATGACTTTCCCAATACAAAAGTTCACCGGGCATGACTTTCCCAGTACAAAAGATCACCGGGCATGACTTTCCCAATACAAAAGTTCACCGGGCATGACTTTCCCAATACAAGGGCATGACTTTCCCAATACAAAAGTCCACCGGGCATGACTTTCCCAATACAAAAGTTCACCGGGCATGACTTTTCCCATACAAAAGTTCACCGGGCATGACTTTCCCAGTACAAAAGATCACCGGGCATGACTTTCCCAGTACAAAAGATCACCGGGCATGACTTTCCCAATACAAAAGTTGACCGGGCATGACTTTCCCAATACAAAAGTTCACCGGCCATGACTTTCCCAATACAAAAGTTCACCGGGCATGACTTTCCCAATACAAAAGTTGACCGGGCATGACTTTCCCAGTACAAAAGATCACCGGGCATGACTTTCCCAATACAAAAGTTCACCGGGCATGACTTTCCCAATACAAAAGTTCACCGGGCATGACTTTCCCAATACAAAAGTTCACCGGGCATGACTTTCCCAATACAAAAGTTCACCGGGCATGACTTTCCCAGTACAAAAGATCACCGGGCATGACTTTCCCAATACAAAAGTTCACCGGGAATGACTTTCCCAATACAAAAGTTCACCGGGCATGACTTTCCCAGTACAAAAGATCACCGGGCATGACTTTCCCAATACAAAAGTTCACCGGGCATGACTTTCCCAGTACAAAAGATCACCGGGCATGACTTTCCCAATACAAAATTTGACCGGGCATGACTTTCCCAATACAAAAGTTGACCAGACATGACTTTCCCAATACAAAAGTTCACCGGGCATGACTTTCCCAATACAAAAGATCACGGGGCATGACTTTTCCCATACAAAAGTTCACCGGACATGACTTTCCCAGTACAAAAGATCACCGGGCATGACTTTCCCAGTACAAAAGATCACCGGGCATGACTTTTCCCATACAAAAGTTCACCGGGCATGACTTTCCCAGTACAAAAGTTCACCGGGCATGACTTTCCCAATACAAAAGTTCACCGGGCCTGACTTTTCCCATACAAAAGTTCACCGGGCATGACTTTCCCAGTACAAAAGATCACCGGGCATGACTTTCCCAATACAAAATTTGACCGGGCATGACTTTCCCAGTACAAAAGATCACCGGGCATGACTTTCCCAATACAAAATTTGACCGGGCATGACTTTCCCAATACAAAAGTTGACCAGACATGACTTTCCCAATACAAAAGTTCACCGGGCATGACTTTCCCAGTACAAAAGATCACCGGGCATGACTTTCCCAATACAAAAGTTCACCGGGCATGACTTTCCCAGTACAAAAGATCACCGGGCATGACTTTCCCAATACAAAATTTGACCGGGCATGACTTTCCCACTACAAAAGTTGACCAGACATGACTTTCCCAATACAAAAGTTCACCGGGCATGACTTTCCCAATACAAAAGATCACGGGGCATGACTTTTCCCATACAAAAGTTCACCGGGCATGACTTTCCCAGTACAAAAGATCACCGGGCATGACTTTCCCAGTACAAAAGATCACGGGGCATGACTTTTCCCATACAAAAGTTCACCGGGCATGACTTTCCCAGTACAAAAGATCACCGGGCATGACTTTCCCAGTACAAAAGATCACCGGGCATGACTTTTCCCATACAAAAGTTCACCGGGCATGACTTTCCCAGTACAAAAGTTCACCGGGCATGACTTTCCCAATACAAAAGTTCACCGGGCCTGACTTTTCCCATACAAAAGTTCACCGGGCATGACTTTCCCAATACAAAAGTTCACCGGGCATGACTTTCCCAATACAAAAGTTGCCGGGCATGACTTTCCCAATACAAAAGTTCACCGGGCATGACTTTCCCAGTACAAATGTTCACCGGGCATGACTTTCCCAATACAAAAGTTCACCGGACATGACTTTCCCAATACAAAAGTTCACCGGGCATGACTTTCCCAGTACAAAAATCACCGGGCATGACTTTCCCAATACAAAAGTTCACCGGCCATGACTTTCCCAGTACAAAAGATCACCGGGCATGACTTTTTCCATACAAAAGTTCACCGGGCATGACTTTCCCAATACAAAAGTTCACCGGGCATGACTTTCCTAATACAAAAGTTCACCGGGCATGACTTTCCCAGTACAAAAGATCACCGGGCATGACTTTCCCAGTACAAAAGATCACCGGGCATGACTTTCCCAATACAAAAGTTGACCGGGCATGACTTTCCCAATACAAAAGTTCACCGGCCATGACTTTCCCAGTACAAAAGTTGACCGGGCATGACTTTCCCAATACAAAAGTTCACCGGGCATGACTTTCCCAATACAAAAGTTCACCGGGCATGACTTTCCCAATACAAAAGTTGACCGGGCATGACTTTCCCAGTACAAAAGATCACCGGGCATGACTTTCCCAATACAAAAGTTCACCGGGCATGACTTTCCCAATACAAAAGTTCACCGGGCATGACTTTCCCAATACAAAAGTTCACCGGGCATGACTTTCCCAATACAAAAGTTCACCGGGCATGACTTTCCCAGTACAAAAGATCACCGGGCATGACTTTCCCAATACAAAAGTTCACCGGGAATGACTTTCCCAATACAAAAGTTCACCGGGCATGACTTTCCCAGTACAAAAGATCACCGGGCATGACTTTCCCAATACAAAAGTTCACCGGGCATGACTTTCCCAGTACAAAAGATCACCGGGCATGACTTTCCCAATACAAAATTTGACCGGGCATGACTTTCCCAATACAAAAGTTGACCAGACATGACTTTCCCAATACAAAAGTTCACCGGGCATGACTTTCCCAATACAAAAGTTGACCGGGCATGACTTTCCCAGTACAAAAGATCACCGGGCATGATTTTCCCATACACAAGTTGACCGGGCATGGCTTTCCCAACACAAAAGTTCACCGGGCATGACTTTCCCAATACAAAAGTTCACCGGGCATGACTTTCCCAATACAAAAGTTGACCGGGCATGACTTTCCCAGTACAAAAGATCACCGGGCATGACTTTTCCCATACAAAAGTTCACCGGGCATGACTTTCCCAATACAAAAGATCACCGGGCATGACTTTCCCAATACAAAAGTTGACCGGGCATGACTTTCCCAGTACAAAAGATCACCGGGCATGACTTTCCCAATACAAAAGTTCACCGGGCATGACTTTCCCAATACAAAAGTTCACCGGGCATGACTTTCCCAATACAAAAGTTCACCGGGCATGACTTTCCCAATACAAAAGTTGACCGGGCATGACTTTCCCAATACAAAAGTTGACCGGGCATGACTTTCCCAATACAAAAGATCACCGGGCATGACTTTTCCCATAGAAAAGTTCACCGGGCATGACTTTCCCAGTACAAAAGATCACCGGGCATGACTTTTCCCATACAAAAGTTCACCGGGCATGACTTTCCCAGTACAAAAGTTCACCGGGCATGACTTTCCCAATACAAAAGTTCACCGGGCATGACTTTTCCCATACAAAGTTCACCGGGCATGACTTTCCCAATACAAAAGTTCACCGGGCATGACTTTCCCAATACAAAAGTTCACCGGGCATGACTTTCCCAATACAAAAGTTCACCGGGCATGACTTTCCCAATACAAAAGTTCACCGGGCATGACTTTCCCAATACAAAAGTTCACCGGGCATGACTTTCCCAATACAAAAGTTCACCGGGCATGACTTTCCCAATACAAAAGTTCACCGGGCATGACTTTCCCAATACAAAAGTTCACCGGGCATGACTTTCCCAATACAAAAGTTGACCGGGCATGACTTTCCCAGTACAAAAGATCACCGGGCATGACTTTTCCCATACAAAAGTTCACCGGGCATGACTTTCCCAATACAAAAGATCACCGGGCATGACTTTCCCAATACAAAAGTTGACCGGGCATGACTTTCCCAGTACAAAAGATCACCGGGCATGACTTTCCCAATACAAAAGTTCACCGGGCATGACTTTCCCAATACAAAAGTTGACCGGGCATGACTTTCCCAGTACAAATGTTCACCGGGCATGACTTTCCCAATACAAAAGTTGACCGGGCATGACTTTCCCAATACAAAAGTTGACCGGGCATGACTTTTCCAATACAAAAGATCACCGGGCATGACTTTTCCCATACAAAAGTTCACCGGGCATGACTTTCCCAGTACAAAAGATCACCGGGCATGACTTTTCCCATACAAAAGTTCACCGGGCATGACTTTCCCAGTACAAAAGTTCACCGGGCATGACTTTCCCAATACAAAAGTTCACCGGGCATGACTTTTCCCATACAAAGTTCACCGGGCATGACTTTCCCAATACAAAAGTTCACCGGGCATGACTTTCCCAATACAAAAGTTCACCGGGCATGACTTTCCCAATACAAAAGTTCACCGGGCATGACTTTCCCAATACAAAAGTTCACCGGGCATGACTTTCCCAATACAAAAGTTCACCGGGCATGACTTTCCCAATACAAAAGTTCACCGGGCATGACTTTCCCAGTACAAAAGATCACCGGGCATGACTTTCCCAATACAAAAGTTCACCGGGCATGACTTTCCCAATACAAAAGTTCACCGGGCATGACTTTCCCAGTACAAAAGATCACCGGGCATGACTTTCCCAATACAAAAGTTGACCGGGCATGACTTTCCCAGTACAAATGTTCACCGGGCATGACTTTCCCAATACAAAAGTTCACCGGGCATGACTTTCCCAATACAAAAGTTCACCGGGCATGACTTTCCCAGTAAAAAAGATCACCGGGCATGACTTTCCCAATACAAAAGTTGACCGGGCATGACTTTCCCAGTACAAATGTTCACCGGGCATGACTTTCCCAATACAAAAGTTGACCGGGCATGACTTTCCCAATACAAAAGTTGACCGGGCATGACTTTTCCAATACAAAAGATCACCGGGCATGACTTTTCCCATACAAAAGTTCACCGGGCATGACTTTCCCAGTACAAAAGATCACCGGGCATGACTTTTCCCATACAAAAGTTCACCGGGCATGACTTTCCCAGTACAAAAGTTCACCGGGCATGACTTTCCTAGTACAAAAGATCACAGGGCATGACTTTCCCAATACAAAAGTTCACCGGGCATGATTTTCCCAGTACAAAAGATCACCGGGCATGACTTTCCCAATACAAAAGTTCACCGGGCATGACTTTCCCAATACAAAAGTTCACCGGGCATGACTTTCCCAATACAAAAGTTCACCGGGCATGACTTTTCCCATACAAAAGTTCACCGGGCATGACTTTTCCCATACAAATGTTCACCGGGCATGACTTTCCCAATACAAAAGTTCACCGGGCATGACTTTCCCAGTACAAAAGATCACCGGGCATGACTTTCCCAATACAAAAGTTCACCGGGCATGACTTTCCCAATACAAAAGTTCACCGGGCATGACTTTCCCAATACAAAAGTTCACCGGGCATGACTTTCCCAATACAAAAGATCACAGGGCATGACTTTCCCAATACAAAAGTTCACCGGGCATGATTTTCCCAGTACAAAAGATCACCGGGCATGACTTTCCCAATACAAAAGTTCACCGGGCATGACTTTCCCAATACAAAAGTTCACCGGGCATGACTTTCCCAATACAAAAGTTCACCGGGCATGACTTTTCCCATACAAAAGTTCACCGGGCATGACTTTTCCCATACAAATGTTCACCGGGCATGACTTTCCCAATACAAAAGTTCACCGGGCATGACTTTCCCAGTACAAAAGATCACCGGGCATGACTTTCCCAATACAAAAGTTCACCGGGCATGACTTTCCCAATACAAAAGTTCACCGGGCATGACTTTCCCAATACAAAAGTTCACCGGGCATGACTTTCCCAATACAAAAGTTCACCGGGCATGACTTTCCCAACACAAAAGTTCACCGGGTATGACTTTCCCAATACAAATGTTCACCGGGCATGACTTTCCCAATACAAAAGTTCACCGGGCATGACTTTCCCAATACAAAAGTTCACCGGGCATGACTTTCCCAGTACAAATGATCACCGGGCATGACTTTCCCAATACAAAAGTTGACCGGGCATGACTTTCCCAATACAAAAGTTCACCGGGCATGACTTTCCCAATACAAAAGTTCACCGGGCATGACTTTCCCAGTACAAAAGATCACCGGGCATGACTTTCCCAATACAAAAGTTCACCGGGCATGACTTTCCCAGTACAAAAGATCACCGGGCATGACTTTCCCAGTACAAATGATCACCGGGCATGACTTTCCCAATACAAAAGTTCACCGGGCATGACTTTCCCAATACAAAAGTTCACCGGGCATGACTTTCCCAATACAAAAGTTCACCGGGCATGACTTTCCCAATACAAAAGTTCACCGGGCATGACTTTCCCAGTACAAATGATCACCGGGCATGACTTTCCCAATACAAAAGTTCACCGGGCATGACTTTCCCAATACAAAAGTTCACCGGGCATGACTTTCCCAGTACAAATAATCACCGGGCATGACTTTCCCAATACAAAAGTTGACCGGGCATGACTTTCCCAATACAAAAGTTCACCGGGCATGACTTTCCCAATACAAAAGTTCACCGGGCATGACTTTCCCAGTACAAAAGATCACCGGGCATGACTTTCCCAATACAAAAGTTCACCGGGCATGACTTTCCCAATACAAAAGTTCGCCGGGCATGACTTTCCCAGTACAAAAGATCACCGGGCATGACTTTTCCCATACAAAAGTTCACCGGGCATGACTTTCCCAATACAAAAGTTCACCGGGCATGACTTTCCCAGTATAAAAGATCACCGGCCATGACTTTTCAAAGTTCACCGGGCATGACTTTCCCAGTACAAAAGTTCACCGCGCATGACTTTTCCCATACAAAAGTTCACCGGGCATGACTTTCCCAATACAAAAGTTCACCGGGCATGACTTTCCCAATACAAAAGTTCACCGGGCATGACTTTCCCAGTACAAAAGTTCACGGGGTATGACTTTCCCAGTACAAAAGTTCACCGGGCATGACTTTCCCAATACAAAAGTTCACCGGGCATGACTTTCCCAATACAAAAGTCCACCGGGCATGACTTTCCCAATACAAAAGTTCACCGGGCATGACTTTTCCCATACAAAAGTTCACCGGGCATGACTTTCCCAGTACAAAAGATCACCGGGCATGACTTTCCCATACAAAAGTTCACCGGGCATGACTTTCCCATACAAAAGTT
The DNA here is from genome assembly GCF_047663935.1 of Musca autumnalis. Taxonomy (NCBI): domain Eukaryota; kingdom Metazoa; phylum Arthropoda; class Insecta; order Diptera; family Muscidae; genus Musca; species Musca autumnalis. The sequence continues at coordinate 153,010 of NW_027411697.1, forward strand.
CACCGGGCATGACTTTCCCAGTACAAAAGATCACCGGGCATGACTTTCCCAATACAAAAGTTCACCGGGGCATGACTTTTCCCATAAAAAAGTTCACCGGGCATGACTTTCCCAATACAAAAGTTCACCGGGCATGACTTTCCCAATACAAAAGTTCACCGGGCATGACTTTCCCAATACAAAAGTTCACCGGGCATGACTTTCCCAATGACTTTCCCAATACAAAAGATCACCGGGCATGACTTTCCCAATACAAAAGTTCACCGGGCATGACTTTTCCCATACAAAAGTTCACCGGGCATGACTTTCCCAGTACAAAAGATCACCGGGCATGACTTTCCCAATACAAAAGTTCACCGGGCATGACTTTCCCAATACAAAAGTTCGCCGGGCATGACTTTCCCAGTACAAAAGATCACCGGGCATGACTTTTCCCATACAAAAGTTCACCGGGCATGACTTTCCCAATACAAAAGTTCACCGGGCATGACTTTCCCAGTATAAAAGATCACCGGCCATGACTTTTCAAAGTTCACCGGGCATGACTTTCCCAGTACAAAAGTTCACCGCGCATGACTTTTCCCATACAAAAGTTCACCGGGCATGACTTTCCCAATACAAAAGATCACCGGGCATGACTTTCCCAATACAAAAGTTCGCCGGGCATGACTTTCCCAGTACAAAAGATCACCGGGCATGACTTTTCCCATACAAAAGTTCACCGGGCATGACTTTCCCAATACAAAAGTTCACCGGGCATGACTTTCCCAATACAAAAGTTCACCGGGCATGACTTTCCCAATACAAAAGTTGACCGAGCATGACTCTCCCAATACAAAAGTTGACCGGGCATGACTTTCCCAGTACAAATGTTCACCGGCCATGACTTTCCCAATACAAAAGTTCACCGGACATGACTTTCCCAATACAAAAGTTCACCGGGCATGACTTTCCCAGTACAAAAATCACCGGGCATGACTTTCCCAATACAAAAGTTCACCGGCCATGACTTTCCCAGTACAAAAGATCACCGGGCATGACTTTTTCCATACAAAAGTTCACCGGGCATGACTTTCCCAATACAAAAGTTCACCGGGCATGACTTTCCTAATACAAAAGTTTACCGGGCATGACTTTCCCAGTACAAAAGATCACCGGGCATGACTTTCCCAGTACAAAAGATCACTGGGCATGACTTTCCCAATACAAAAGTTGACCGGGCATGACTTTCCCAATACAAAAGTTCACCGGCCATGACTTTCCCAGTACAAAAGTTGACCGGGCATGACTTTCCCAATACAAAAGTTCACCGGGCATGACTTTCCCAATACAAAAGTTCACCGGGCATGACTTTCCCAATACAAAAGTTGACCGGGCATGACTTTCCCAGTACAAAAGATCACCGGGCATGACTTTCCCAATACAAAAGTTCACCGGGCATGACTTTCCCAATACAAAAGTTCACCGGGCATGACTTTCCCAATACAAAAGTTCACCGGGCATGACTTTCCCAATACAAAAGTTCACCGGGCATGACTTTCCCAGTACAAAAGTTCACCGGGCATGACTTTCCCAATACAAAAGTTCACCGGGCATGACTTTCCCAATACAAAAGTTCACCGGGCATGACTTTCCCAGTACAAAAGATCACCGGGCATGACTTTCCCAATACAAAAGTTCACCGGGCATGACTTTCCCAGTACAAAAGATCACCGGACATGACTTTCCCAATACAAAATTTGACCGGGCATGACTTTCCCAATACAAAAGTTGACCAGACATGACTTTCCCAATACAAAAGTTCACCGGGCATGACTTTCCCAATACAAAAGTTCACCGGGCATGACTTTCCCAATACAAAAGATCACCGGGCATGACTTTCCCAATACAAAAGTTCACCGGGCATGACTTTCCCAATACCAAAGTTCACCGGGCATGACTTTCCCAATACAAAAGTTCACCGGGCATGACTTATCCCATACAAATGTTCACCGGGCATGACTTTCCCAATACAAAAGTTCACCGGGCATGACTTTTCCCATACAAAAGTTCACCGGGCATGATTTTCCCATACAAAAGTTCACCGGGCATGACTTTCCCAATACAAAAGTTCACCGGGCATGACTTTCCCATACAAAAGATCACCGGGCATGACTTTCCCAATACAAAAGTTCACCGAGCATGACTTTCCCAGTACAAAAGATCACCGGGCATGACTTTCCCAATACAAAAGTTCACCGGGCATGACTTTCCCAATACAAGGGCATGACTTTCCCAATACAAAAGTTGACCGGGCATGACTTTCCCAATACAAAAGTTCACCGGGCATGACTTTCCCAGTACAAAAGATCACCGGGCATGACTTTCCCAATACAAAAGTTGACCGGGCATGACTTTCCCAATACAGAAGTTCACCGGGCATGACTTTCCCAGTACAAAAGATCACCGGGCATGACTTTCCCAATACAAAAGTTCACCGGGCATGACTTTCCCAATACAAAAGTTCACCGGGCATGACTTTCCCAATACAAAAGTTCACCGGGCATGACTTTCCCAATACAAAAGATCACCGGGCATGACTTTCCCAATACAAAAGTTCACCGGGCATGACTTTTCCCATACAAAAGTTCACCGGGCATGACTTTCCCAATACAAAAGTTCACCGGGCATGACTTTTCCCATACAAGTGTTCACCGGGCATGACTTTCCCAATACAAAAGTTCACCGGGCATGACTTTTCCCCTACAAAAGTTCACCGGGCATGACTTTCCCAATACAAAAGTTCACCGGGCATGACTTTCCCAATACAAAAGTTCACCGGGCATGACTTTCCCACTACAAAAGTTCACCGGGCATGACTTTTCCCCTACAAAAGTTCACCGGGCATGACTTTCCCAATACAAAAGTTCACCGGGCATGACTTTCCCAATACAAAAGTCACCGGGCATGACTTTCCCAATACAAAAGTTCACCGGGCATGACTTTCCCATACAAAAGTTCACCGGGCATGACTTTCCCAGTACAAAAGATCACCGGGCATGACTTTTTCCATACAAAAGTTCACCGGGCATGACCTTTCCCATACAAAAGTTCACCGGGCATGATTTTTCCCATACAAAAGTTGACCGGGCATGACTTTCCCAATACAAAAGTTGACCGGGCATGACTTTCCCAGTACAAAAGTTCACCGGGCATGGCTTTCCCAATACAAAAATTCACCGGGCATGACTTTCCCAATACAAAAGTTCAGCGGGCATGACTTTTCCCATACAAAAGTTCACCGGGCATGACTTTTCCCCTACAAAAGTTCACCGGGCATGACTTTCCCAATACAAAAGTTCACCGGGCATGACTTTCCCAATACAAAAGTTCACCGGGCATGACTTTTCCCATACAAATGTTCACCGGGCATGACTTTCCCATTACAAAAGTTCACCGGACATGACTTTCCCATACAAAAGTTCACCGGGCATGACTTTCGCAATACAAAAGTTCACCGGGCATGACTTTCCCAATACAAAAGTTCACCGGGCATGACTTTTCCCATACAAAAGTTCACCGGGCATGACTTTCCCATACAAAAGTTCACCGGGCATGACTTTCCCAGTACAAAAGATCACCGGGCATGACTTTCCCAATACAAAAGTTCACCGGGCATGACTTTCCCAATACAAAAGTTCACCGGGCATGACTTTTCCCATACAAAAGTTCACCGGGCATGACTTTCCCATACAAAAGTTCGCCGGGCATGACTTTCCCAATACAAAAGTTGACCGGGCATGACTTTCCCAATACAAAAGTTCACCTTGCATGACTTTCCCAGTACAAAAGATCACCGGGCATGACTTTCCCAATACAAAAGTTGACCGGGCATGACTTTCCCAATACAAAAGTTCACCGGGCATGACTTTCCCAATACAAAAGATCACCGGGCATGACTTTCCCAATACAAAAGTTCACCGGGCATGACTTTTCCCATACAAAAGTTCACCGGGCATGACTTTCCCATACAAAAGTTCAACGGGCATGACTTTCCCAATACAAAAGTTCACCGGGCATGACTTTCCCAATACAAAAGTTCACCGGGCATGACTTTCCCAATACAAAAGTGCACCGGGCATGACTTTCCCATACAAAAGTTCACCGGGCATGACTTTCCCAGTACAAAAGATCACCGGGCATGACTTTCCCAATACAAAAGTTCACCGGGCATGACTTTCCCAGTACAAAAGTTCACCGGGCATGACTTTTCCCATACAAAAGTTGACCGGGCATGACTTTCCCAATACAAAAGTTGACCGGGCATGACTTTCCCAGTACAAAAGTTCACCGGGCATGACTTTCCCAATACAAAAGTTCACCGGGCATGACTTTCCCAATACAAAAGTTCACCGGGCATGACTTTTCCCATACAAAAGTTCACCGGGCATGACTTTCCCATACAAAAGTTCACCGGGCATGACTTTCCCAATACAAAAGTTCACCGGGCATGACTTTCCCAATACAAAAGTTCACCGGGCATGACTTTTCCCATACAAATGTTCACCGGGCATGACTTTCCCAATACAAAAGTTCACCGGGCATGACTTTCCCATACAAAAGTTCACCGGGCATGACTTTCGCAATACAAAAGTTCACCGGGCATGACTTTCCCAATACAAAAGTTCACCGGGCATGACTTTTCCCATACAAAAGTTCACCGGGCATGACTTTCCCATACAAAAGTTCACCGGGCATGACTTTCCCAGTACAAAAGATCACCGGGCATGACTTTCCCAATACAAAAGTTCACCGGGCATGACTTTCCCAATACAAAAGTTGACCGGGCATGACTTTCCCAATACAAAAGTTGACCGGGCATGACTTTCCCAGTACAAAAGATCACCGGGCATGACTTTCCCAATACAAAAGTTCACCGGGCATGACTTTCCCAATACAAAAGTTCACCGGGCATGACTTTCCCAATACAAAAGTTCACCGGGCATGACTTTCCCAATACAAAAGTTCACCGGGCATGACTTTCCCAATACAAAAGTTCACCGGGCATGACTTTCCCAATACAAAAGTTCACCGGGCATGACTTTCCCAATACAAAAGTTCACCGGGCTTGACTTTCCCAGTACAAAAGTTCACCGGGCATGACTTTCCCAATACAAAAGTTCACCGGGCATGACTTTCCCAGTACAAAAGATCACCGGGCATGACTTTCCCAATACAAAAGTTGACCGGGCATGACTTTCCCAGTACAAAAGTTCACCGGGCATGACTTTCCCAGTACAAAAGTTGACCGGGCATGATTTTCCCAATACAAAAGTTCACCGGGCATGACTTTCCCAATACAAAAGTTCACCGGACATGACTTTCCCAATACAAAAGTTCACCGGGCATGACTTTCCCAGTACAAAAGATCACCGGGCATGACTTTCCCAATACAAAAGTTCACCGGGCATGACTTTTCCCATACAAAAGTTCACCGGGCATGATTTTTCCCATACAAAAGTTCACCGGGCATGACTTTCCCAGTACAAAAGATCACCGGGCATGACTTTTCCCATACAAAAGTTCACCGGGCATGACTTTCCCAATAGAAAAGTTCACCGGGCATGACTTTCCCAATACAAAAGTTGACCGGGCATGACTTTCCCAATACAAAAGTTCACCGGGCATGACTTTCCCAATACAAAAGTTCACCGGGCATGACTTTCCCAATACAAAAGATCACCGGGCATGACTTTCCCAATACAAAAGTTCACCGGGCATGACTTTTCCCATACAAAAGTTCACCGGGCATGACTTTTCCCATACAAAAGTTCACCGGGCATGACTTTCCCAGTACAAAAGATCACCGGGCATGACTTTCCCAATACAAAAGTTCACCGGGCATGACTTTCCCAATACAAAAGTTCACCGGGCATGACTTTCCCAGTACAAAAGTTCACCGGGCATGACTTTCCCAATACAAAAGTTCACCGGGCATGACTTTCCCAATACAAAAGTTCACCGGGCATGACTTTCCCAATACAAAAGTTCACCGGGCATGACTTTCCCAATACAAAAGTTCACCGGGCATGACTTTCCCATACAAAAGTTCACCGGGCATGACTTTTCCAGTACAAAAGATCACCGGGCATGATTTTCCCAATACAAAAGTTCACCGGGCATGACTTTCCCAGTACAAAAGTTCACCGGGCATGACTTTTCCCATACAAAAGTTCACCGGGCATGACTTTCCCAGTACAAACGATCACCGGGCATGACTTTCCCAATACAAAAGTTCACCGGGCATGACTTTCCCAATACAAAAGTTCACCGGGCATGACTTTCCCAGTACAAAAGTTCACCGGGCATGACTTTCCCAATACAAAAGTTCACCGGGCATGACTTTCCCAATACAAAAGTTCACCGGGCATGACTTTCCCGATAAAAAAGTTCACCGGGCATGACTTTCCCAATACAAAAGTTCACCGGGCATGACTTTCCCAATACAAAAGTTCACCAAGCATGACTTTCCCATACAAAAGTTCACCGGGCATGACTTTCCCAATACAAAAGTTCACAGGGCATGAGTTTCCCAATACAAAAGTTGACCGGGCATGACTTTCCCAATACAAAAGTTCACCGGGCATGGCTTTCCCAGTACAAAAGTTCACCGGGCATGACTTTCCCAATTCAAAAGTTCACCGGGCATGACTTTCCCAATACAAAAGTTCACCGGGCATGACTTTCCCAATACAAAAGTTCACCGGGCATGACTTTCCCAGTACAAAAGTTCACCGGGCATGACTTTCCCAATACAAAAGTTCACCGGGCATGACTTTCCCAATACAAAAGTTCACCGGGCATGACTTTCCCAATACAAAAGTTCACCGGGCATGACTTTCCCAATACAAAAGTTCACCGGGCATGACTTTCCCAATACAAAAGTTCACCGGGCATGACTTTCCCAATACAAAAGTTGACCGGGCATGACTTTCCCAATACAAAAGTTCACCGGGCATGACTTTTCCCATACAAAAGTTCACCGGGCATGACTTTTCCCATACAAAAGTTGACCGGGCATGACTTTCGCAATACAAAAGTTCACCGGGCATGACTTTCCCAATACAAAAGTTCACCGGGCATGACTTTCCCAATACAAAAGTTGACCGGGCATGACTTTCCCAATACAAAAGTTCACCGGGCATGACTTTCCCAATACAAAAGTTCACCGGGCATGGCTTTCCCAGTACAAAAGTTCACCGGGCATGACTTTCCCAATTCAAAAGTTCACCGGGCATGACTTTCCCAATACAAAAGTTCACCGGGCATGACTTTCCCAATACAAAAGTTCACCGGGCATGACTTTCCCAGTACAAAAGTTCACCGGGCATGACTTTCCCAATACAAAAGTTCACCGGGCATGACTTTCCCAATACAAAAGATCACCGGGCATGACTTTCCCAATACAAAAGTTCACCGGGCATGACTTTCCCAATACCAAAGTTCACCGGGCATGACTTTCCCAATACAAAAGTTCACCGGGCATGACTTATCCCATACAAATGTTCACCGGGCATGACTTTCCCAATACAAAAGTTCACCGGGCATGACTTTTCCCATACAAAAGTTCACCGGGCATGATTTTCCCATACAAAAGTTCACCGGGCATGACTTTCCCAATACAAAAGTTCACCGGGCATGACTTTCCCATACAAAAGATCACCGGGCATGACTTTCCCAATACAAAAGTTCACCGAGCATGACTTTCCCAGTACAAAAGATCACCGGGCATGACTTTCCCAATACAAAAGTTCACCGGGCATGACTTTCCCAATACAAGGGCATGACTTTCCCAATACAAAAGTTGACCGGGCATGACTTTCCCAATACAAAAGTTCACCGGGCATGACTTTCCCAGTACAAAAGATCACCGGGCATGACTTTCCCAATACAAAAGTTGACCGGGCATGACTTTCCCAATACAGAAGTTCACCGGGCATGACTTTCCCAGTACAAAAGATCACCGGGCATGACTTTCCCAATACAAAAGTTCACCGGGCATGACTTTCCCAATACAAAAGTTCACCGGGCATGACTTTCCCAATACAAAAGTTCACCGGGCATGACTTTCCCAATACAAAAGATCACCGGGCATGACTTTCCCAATACAAAAGTTCACCGGGCATGACTTTTCCCATACAAAAGTTCACCGGGCATGACTTTCCCAATACAAAAGTTCACCGGGCATGACTTTTCCCATACAAGTGTTCACCGGGCATGACTTTCCCAATACAAAAGTTCACCGGGCATGACTTTTCCCCTACAAAAGTTCACCGGGCATGACTTTCCCAATACAAAAGTTCACCGGGCATGACTTTCCCAATACAAAAGTTCACCGGGCATGACTTTCCCACTACAAAAGTTCACCGGCATGACTTTTCCCCTACAAAAGTTCACCGGGCATGACTTCCCAATACAAAAGTTCACCGGGCATGACTTTCCCAATACAAAAGTCACCGGGCATGACTTTCCCAATACAAAAGTTCACCGGGCATGACTTTCCCATACAAAAGTTCACCGGGCATGACTTTCCCAGTACAAAAGATCACCGGGCATGACTTTTTCCATACAAAAGTTCACCGGGCATGACCTTTCCCATACAAAAGTTCACCGGGCATGATTTTTCCCATACAAAAGTTGACCGGGCATGACTTTCCCAATACAAAAGTTGACCGGGCATGACTTTCCCAGTACAAAAGTTCACCGGGCATGGCTTTCCCAATACAAAAATTCACCGGGCATGACTTTCCCAATACAAAAGTTCAGCGGGCATGACTTTTCCCATACAAAAGTTCACCGGGCATGACTTTTCCCCTACAAAAGTTCACCGGGCATGACTTTCCCAATACAAAAGTTCACCGGGCATGACTTTCCCAATACAAAAGTTCACCGGGCATGACTTTTCCCATACAAATGTTCACCGGGCATGACTTTCCCATTACAAAAGTTCACCGGACATGACTTTCCCATACAAAAGTTCACCGGGCATGACTTTCGCAATACAAAAGTTCACCGGGCATGACTTTCCCAATACAAAAGTTCACCGGGCATGACTTTTCCCATACAAAAGTTCACCGGGCATGACTTTCCCATACAAAAGTTCACCGGGCATGACTTTCCCAGTACAAAAGATCACCGGGCATGACTTTCCCAATACAAAAGTTTCACCGGGCATGACTTTCCCAATACAAAAGTTCACCGGGCATGACTTTTCCCATACAAAAGTTCACCGGGCATGACTTTCCCATACAAAAGTTCGCCGGGCATGACTTTCCCAATACAAAAGTTGACCGGGCATGACTTTCCCAATACAAAAGTTCACCTTGCATGACTTTCCCAGTACAAAAGATCACCGGGCATGACTTTCCCAATACAAAAGTTGACCGGGCATGACTTTCCCAATACAAAAGTTCACCGGGCATGACTTTCCCAATACAAAAGATCACCGGGCATGACTTTCCCAATACAAAAGTTCACCGGGCATGACTTTTCCCATACAAAAGTTCACCGGGCATGACTTTCCCATACAAAAGTTCAACGGGCATGACTTTCCCAATACAAAAGTTCACCGGGCATGACTTTCCCAATACAAAAGTTCACCGGGCATGACTTTCCCAATACAAAAGTGCACCGGGCATGACTTTCCCATACAAAAGTTCACCGGGCATGACTTTCCCAGTACAAAAGATCACCGGGCATGACTTTCCCAATACAAAAGTTCACCGGGCATGACTTTCCCAGTACAAAAGTTCACCGGGCATGACTTTTCCCATACAAAAGTTGACCGGGCATGACTTTCCCAATACAAAAGTTGACCGGGCATGACTTTCCCAGTACAAAAGTTCACCGGGCATGACTTTCCCAATACAAAAGTTCACCGGGCATGACTTTCCCAATACAAAAGTTCACCGGGCATGACTTTTCCCATACAAAAGTTCACCGGGCATGACTTTCCCATACAAAAGTTCACCGGGCATGACTTTCCCAATACAAAAGTTCACCGGGCATGACTTTCCCAATACAAAAGTTCACCGGGCATGACTTTTCCCATACAAATGTTCACCGGGCATGACTTTCCCAATACAAAAGTTCACCGGGCATGACTTTCCCATACAAAAGTTCACCGGGCATGACTTTCGCAATACAAAAGTTCACCGGGCATGACTTTCCCAATACAAAAGTTCACCGGGCATGACTTTTCCCATACAAAAGTTCACCGGGCATGACTTTCCCATACAAAAGTTCACCGGGCATGACTTTCCCAGTACAAAAGATCACCGGGCATGACTTTCCCAATACAAAAGTTCACCGGGCATGACTTTCCCAATACAAAAGTTGACCGGGCATGACTTTCCCAATACAAAAGTTGACCGGGCATGACTTTCCCAGTACAAAAGATCACCGGGCATGACTTTCCCAATACAAAAGTTCACCGGGCATGACTTTCCCAATACAAAAGTTCACCGGGCATGACTTTCCCAATACAAAAGTTCACCGGGCATGACTTTCCCAATACAAAAGTTCACCGGGCATGACTTTCCCAATACAAAAGTTCACCGGGCATGACTTTCCCAATACAAAAGTTCACCGGGCATGACTTTCCCAATACAAAAGTTCACCGGGCTTGACTTTCCCAGTACAAAAGTTCACCGGGCATGACTTTCCCAATACAAATGTTCACCGGGCATGACTTTCCCAGTACAAAAGATCACCGGGCATGACTTTCCCAATACAAAAGTTGACCGGGCATGACTTTCCCAGTACAAAAGTTCACCGGGCATGACTTTCCCAGTACAAAAGTTGACCGGGCATGATTTTCCCAATACAAAAGTTCACCGGGCATGACTTTCCCAATACAAAAGTTCACCGGACATGACTTTCCCAATACAAAAGTTCACCGGGCATGACTTTCCCAGTACAAAAGATCACCGGGCATGACTTTCCCAATACAAAAGTTCACCGGGCATGACTTTTCCCATACAAAAGTTCACCGGGCATGATTTTTCCCATACAAAAGTTCACCGGGCATGACTTTCCCAGTACAAAAGATCACCGGGCATGACTTTTCCCATACAAAAGTTCACCGGGCATGACTTTCCCAATAGAAAAGTTCACCGGGCATGACTTTCCCAATACAAAAGTTGACCGGGCATGACTTTCCCAATACAAAAGTTCACCGGGCATGACTTTCCCAATACAAAAGTTCACCGGGCATGACTTTCCCAATACAAAAGATCACCGGGCATGACTTTCCCAATACAAAAGTTCACCGGGCATGACTTTTCCCATACAAAAGTTCACCGGGCATGACTTTTCCCATACAAAAGTTCACCGGGCATGACTTTCCCAGTACAAAAGATCACCGGGCATGACTTTCCCAATACAAAAGTTCACCGGGCATGACTTTCCCAATACAAAAGTTCACCGGGCATGACTTTCCCAGTACAAAAGTTCACCGGGCATGACTTTCCCAATACAAAAGTTCACCGGGCATGACTTTCCCAATACAAAAGTTCACCGGGCATGACTTTCCCAATACAAAAGTTCACCGGGCATGACTTTCCCAATACAAAAGTTCACCGGGCATGACTTTCCCATACAAAAGTTCACCGGGCATGACTTTTCCAGTACAAAAGATCACCGGGCATGATTTTCCCAATACAAAAGTTCACCGGGCATGACTTTCCCAGTACAAAAGTTCACCGGGCATGACTTTTCCCATACAAAAGTTCACCGGGCATGACTTTCCCAGTACAAACGATCACCGGGCATGACTTTCCCAATACAAAAGTTCACCGGGCATGACTTTCCCAATACAAAAGTTCACCGGGCATGACTTTCCCAGTACAAAAGTTCACCGGGCATGACTTTCCCAATACAAAAGTTCACCGGGCATGACTTTCCCAATACAAAAGTTCACCGGGCATGACTTTCCCGATAAAAAAGTTCACCGGGCATGACTTTCCCAATACAAAAGTTCACCGGGCATGACTTTCCCAATACAAAAGTTCACCAAGCATGACTTTCCCATACAAAAGTTCACCGGGCATGACTTTCCCAATACAAAAGTTCACAGGGCATGAGTTTCCCAATACAAAAGTTGACCGGGCATGACTTTCCCAATACAAAAGTTCACCGGGCATGGCTTTCCCAGTACAAAAGTTCACCGGGCATGACTTTCCCAATTCAAAAGTTCACCGGGCATGACTTTCCCAATACAAAAGTTCACCGGGCATGACTTTCCCAATACAAAAGTTCACCGGGCATGACTTTCCCAGTACAAAAGTTCACCGGGCATGACTTTCCCAATACAAAAGTTCACCGGGCATGACTTTCCCAATACAAAAGTTCACCGGGCATGACTTTCCCAATACAAAAGTTCACCGGGCATGACTTTCCCAATACAAAAGTTCACCGGGCATGACTTTCCCAATACAAAAGTTCACCGGGCATGACTTTCCCAATACAAAAGTTGACCGGGCATGACTTTCCCAATACAAAAGTTCACCGGGCATGACTTTTCCCATACAAAAGTTCACCGGGCATGACTTTTCCCATACAAAAGTTGACCGGGCATGACTTTCGCAATACAAAAGTTCACCGGGCATGACTTTCCCAATACAAAAGTTCACCGGGCATGACTTTCCCAATACAAAAGTTGACCGGGCATGACTTTCCCAATACAAAAGTTCACCGGGCATGACTTTCCCAATACAAAAGTTCACCGGGCATGACTTTCCCAGTACAAAAGATCACCGGGCATGACTTTCCCAATACAAAAGTTCACCGGGCATGACTTTCCCAATACAAAAGTTCACCGGGCATGACTTTCCCAGTACAAAAGATCACCGGGCATGACTTTCCCAATACAAAAGTTCACCGGGCATGACTTTCCCAATACAAAAGTTCACCGGGCATGACTTTCCCAATACAAAAGTTCACCGGGCATGACTTTCCCAATACAAAAGTTGACCGGGCATGACTTTCCCAGTACAAAAGTTGACCGGGCATGACTTTTCCCATACATAAGTTCACCGGGCATGACTTTTCCCATACAAAAGTTCACCGGGCATGACTTTTCCCATACAAAAGTTGACCGGGCATGACTTTCTCAATACAAAAGTTCACCGGGCATGACTTTCCCAATACAAAAGTTTACCGGGCATGACTTTCCCAATACAAAAGTTGACCGGGCATGACTTTCCCAGTACAAAAGTTCGCCGGGCATGACTTTCCCATACAAAAGTTCACCGGGCATGACTTTCCCAGTACAAAAGTTCACCGGGCATGACTTTCCCAATACAAAAGTTGACCGGGCATGACTTTCCCAATACAAAAGTTGACCGGGCATGACTTTCCCAATACAAAAGTTCACCGGGCATGACTTTCCCAATACAAAAGTTCACCGGGCATGACTTTCCCAATACAAAAGTTCACCGGGCATGACTTTCCCAGTACAAAAAGTTCACCGGGCATGACTTTCCCAATACAAAAGTTCACCGGGCATGACTTTCCCAATACAAAAGTTCACCGGGCATGACTTTCCCAGTACAAAAGTTCACCGGGCATGACTTTCCCAATACAAAAGTTCACCGGGCATGACTTTCCCAGTACAAAAGTTCACCGGGCATGACTTTCCCAATACAAAAGTTCACCGGGCATGACTTTCCCAGTACAAAAGTTCACCGGGCATGACTTTCCCAATACAAAAGTTCACCGGGCATGACTTTCCCAATACAAAAGTTCACCGGGCATGACTTTCCCAAAACAAAAGTTCACCGGGCATGACTTTCCCAATACAAAAGTTCACCGGGCATGACTTTCCCAATACAAAAGTTCACCGGGCATGACTTTCCCAATACAAAAGTTCACCGGGCATGACTTTCCCAGTACAAAAGTTCACCGGGCATGACTTTTCCCATACAAAAGATCACCGGGCATGACTTTCCCAATACAAAAGTTGACCGGACATGACTTTTCCCATACAAAAGTTGACCGGGCATGACTTTTCCCATACAAAAGTTGACCGGGCATGACTTTCCCAGTACAAAAGTTCACCGGGCATGACTTTCCCAATACAAAAGTTCACCGGGCATGACTTTCCCAATACAAAAGTTCACCGGGCATGACTTTCCCAATACAAAAGTTCACCGGGCATGACTTTCCCAATACAAAAGTTCACCGGGCATGACTTTCCCAATACAAAAGTTCACCGGGCATGACTTTCCCAGTACAAAAGTTCACCGGGCATGACTTTTCCCATACAAAAGTTCACCGGGCATGACTTTCCCAGTACAAAAGATCACCGGGCATGACTTTCCCAGTACAAAAGATCACCGGGCATGACTTTCCCAATACAAAAGTTCACCGGGCATGACTTTCCCAATACAAAAGTTCACCGGGCATGACTTTCCCAATACAAAAGTTCACCGGGCATGACTTTCCCAATACAAAAGTTCACCGGGCATGACTTTCCCAATACAAAAAATCACCGGGCATGACTTTCCCAGTACAAAAGTTCACCGGGCATGACTTTTCCCATACAAAAGTTCACCGGGCATGACTTTCCCAGTACAAAAGATCACCGGGCATGACTTTCCCCATACAAAAGTTCACCGGGCATGACTTTCCCAATACAATAGTTCACCGGGCATGACTTTCCCAATACAAAAGTTCACCGGGCATGACTTTCCCAATACAAAAGTTCACCGGGCATGACTTTCCCAGTGCAAAAGATCACCGGGCATGACTTTCCCAGTACAAATGTTTACCGGGCATGACTTTCCCAATACAAAAGTTCACCGGGCATGACTTTTCCCATACAAAAGTTCACCGGGCATGACTTTTCCCATACAAAAGTTCACCGGGCATGACTTTCCCAGTACAAAAGATCACCGGGCATGACTTTCCCAATACAAAAGTTCACCGGGCATGACTTTCCCAATACAAAAGTTCACCGGGCATGACTTTCCCAATACAAAAGTTCACCGGGCATGACTTTCCCAATACAAAAGTTCACCGGGCATGACTTTCCCAGTACAAAAGTTCACCGGGCATGACTTTCCCAATACAAAAGTTCACCGGGCATGACTTTCCCAATACAAAAGTTCACCGGGCATGACTTTTCCCATACAAAAGTTCACCGGGCATGACTTTCCCAATACAAAAGTTCACCGGGCATGAGTTTTCCCATACAAAAGTTCACCGGGCATGACTTTCCCAATACAAAAGTTGACCGGGCATGACTTTCCCAGTACAAAAGATCACCGGGCATGACTTTTCCCATACAAAAGTTCACCGGGCATGACTTTTCCCATACAAAAGTTCACCGGGCATGACTTTCCCAATACAAAAGTTCACCGGGCATGACTTTCCCAATACAAAAGTTCACCGGGCATGACTTTCCCAGTACAAAAGATCACCGGGCATGACTTTCCCAATACAAAAGTTGACCGGGCATGACTTTCCCAATACAAAAGTTCACCGGGCATGACTTTCCCAGTACAAAAGTTCACCGGGCAAGACTTTCCCAATACAAAAGTTGACCGGGCATGACTTTCCCAATACAAAAGTTCACCGGGCATGACTTTCCCAGTACAAAAGATCACCGGGCATGACTTTCCCAATACAAAAGTTGACCGGCCATGACTTTTCCCATACAAAAGTTCAACGGGCATGACTTTCCCAATACAAAAGTTCACCGGGCATGACTTTTCCCATACAAAAGTTCACCGGGCATGACTTTCCCAATACAAAACTTCACCGGTCATGACTTTCCCAATACAAAAGTTCACCGGGCATGACTTTCCCAGTACAAAAGTTCACCGGGCATGACTTTCCCAATACAAAAGTTCACCGGGCATGACTATCCCAGTACAAAAGATCACCGGGCATGACTTTCCCAATACAAAAGTTGACCGGGCATGACTTTCCCAGTACAAATGTTCACCGGGCATGACTTTCCCAATACAAAAGTTCACCGGGCATGACTTTCCCAATACAAAAGTTCACCGGGCATGACTTTCCCAGTACAAAAGATCACCGGGCATGACTTTCCCAATACAAAAGTTCACCGGGCATGACTTTTCCCATACAAAAGTTCACCGGGCATGACTTTTCCCATACAAAAGTTCAACGGGCATGACTTTCCCAGTACAAAAGATCACCGGGCATGACTTTTCCCATACAAAAGTTCACCGGGCATGACTTTCCCAGTACAAAAGATCACCGGGCATGACTTTCCCAATACAAAAGTTGACCGGGCATGACTTTCCCAATACAAAAGTTGACCGGGCATGACTTTCCCAATACAAAAGTTGACCGGGCATGACTTTCCCAATACAAAAGTTGACCGGGCATGACTTTCCCAATACAAAAGTTGACCGGGCATGACTTTCCCAATACAAAAGTTGACCGGGCATGACTTTCCCAGTACAAAAGTTCACCGGGCATGACTTTCCCAATACAAAAGTTCACCGGGCATGACTTTCCCAATACAAAATTTCACCGGGCATGACTTTCCCAATACAAAAGTTCACCGGGCATGACTTTCCCAATACAAAAGATCACCGGGCATGACTTTCCCAATACAAAAGTTCATCGGGCATGACTTTCCCAATACAAAAGTTCACCGGGCATGACTTTCCCAATACAAAAGTTCACCGGGCATGACTTTCCCAGTACAAAAGTTCACCGGGCATGACTTTCCCAATACAAAAGTTCACCGGGCATGACTTTCCCAGTACAAAAGATCACCGGGCATGACTTTCCCAATACAAAAGTTGACCGGGCATGACTTTCCCAGTACAAATGTTCACCGGGCATGACTTTCCCAATACAAAAGTTCACCGGGCATGACTTTCCCAGTACAAAAGATCACCGGGCATGACTTTTCCCATACAAAAGTTCACCGGGCATGACTTTCCCAGTACAAAAGATCACCGGGCATGACTTTCCCAATACAAAAGTTGACCGGGCATGACTTTCCCAATACAAAAGTTGACCGGGCATGGCTTTCCCAATACAAAAGTTGACCGGGCATGACTTTCCCAATACAAAAGTTGACCGGGCATGACTTTCCCAATACAAAAGTTGACCGGGCATGACTTTCCCAATACAAAAGTTGACCGGGCATGACTTTCCCAGTACAAAAGTTCACCGGGCATGACTTTCCCAATACAAAAGTTCACCGGGCATGACTTTCCCAATACAAAATTTCACCGGGCATGACTTTCCCAATACAAAAGTTCACCGGGCATGACTTTCCCAATACAAAAGATCACCGGGCATGACTTTCCCAATACAAAAGTTCACCGGGCATGACTTTCCCAATACAAAAGTTCACCGGGCATGACTTTCCCAATACAAAAGTTCACCGGGCATGACTTTCCCAGTACAAAAGTTCACCGGGCATGACTTTCCCAATACAAAAGTTCACCGGGCATGACTTTCCCAGTACAAAAGATCAGCGGGCATGACTTTCCCAATACAAAAGTTGACCGGGCATGACTTTCCCAGTACAAATGTTCACCGGGCATGACTTTCCCAATACAAAAGTTCACCGGGCATGACTTTCCCAATACAAAAGTTCACCGGGCATGACTTTCGCAATACAAAAGTTCACCGGGCATGACTTTCCCAGTACAAAAGATCACCGGGCATGACTTTCCCAATACAAAAGTTCACCGGGCATGACTTTCCCAGTACAAAAGATCACCGGGCATGACTTTTCCCATACAAAAATTCACCGGGCATGACTTTCCCAGTACAAAAGATCACCGGGCATGACTTTTCCCATACAAAAGTTCACCGGGCATGACTTTCCCAGTACAAAAGATCACCGGGCATGACTTTCCCAATAAAAAAGTTCACCGGGCATGACTTTCCCAATACAAAAGTTCACCGGGCATGACTTTCCCAATACAAAAGTTCACCGGACATGACTTTCCCAATACAAAAGTTCACCGGGCATGACTTTCCCAGTACAAAAGTTCACCGGGCATGACTTTCCCAGTACAAAAGATCACCGGGCATGACTTTCCCAATACAAAAGTTCACCGGGCATGACTTTCCCAATACAAAAGTTCACCGGGCATGACTTTCCCAATACAAAAGTTCACCGGGCATGACTTTCCCAATACAAAAGTTCACCGGGCATGACTTTCCCAATACAAAAGTTCACCGGGCATGACTTTCCCAATACAAAAGTTCACCGGGCATGACTTTCCCAATACAAAAGTTCACCGGACATGACTTTCCCAATACAAAAGTTCACCGGGCATGACTTTCCCAATACAAAAGTTCACCGGGCATGACTTTCCCAGTACAAAAGTTCACCGGGCATGACTTTCCCAATACAAAAGTTCACCGGGCATGACTTTCCCAATACAAAAGTTCACCGGGCATGACTTTTCCCATACAAAAGTTCACCGGGCATGACTTTCCCAATACAAAAGTTCACCGGGCATGAGTTTTCCCATACAAAAGTTCACCGGGCATGACTTTCCCAATACAAAAGTTGACCGGGCATGACTTTCCCAGTACAAAAGATCACCGGGCATGACTTTTCCCATACAAAAGTTCACCGGGCATGACTTTTCCCATACAAAAGTTCACCGGGCATGACTTTCCCAATACAAAAGTTCACCGGGCATGACTTTCCCAATACAAAAGTTCACCGGGCATGACTTTCCCAGTACAAAAGATCACCGGGCATGACTTTCCCAATACAAAAGTTGACCGGGCATGACTTTCCCAATACAAAAGTTCACCGGGCATGACTTTCCCAGTACAAAAGTTCACCGGGCATGACTTTCCCAATACAAAAGTTGACCGGGCATGACTTTCCCAATACAAAAGTTCACCGGGCATGACTTTCCCAGTACAAAAGATCACCGGGCATGACTTTCCCAATACAAAAGTTGACCGGCCATGACTTTTCCCATACAAAAGTTCAACGGGCATGACTTTCCCAATACAAAAGTTCACCGGGCATGACTTTTCCCATACAAAAGTTCACCGGGCATGACTTTCCCAATACAAAACTTCACCGGGCATGACTTTCCCAATACAAAAGTTCACCGGGCATGACTTTCCCAGTACAAAAGTTCACCGGGCATGACTTTCCCAATACAAAAGTTCACCGGGCATGACTTTCCCAGCACAAAAGATCACCGGGCATGACTTTCCCAATACAAAAGTTGACCGGGCATGACTTTCCCAGTACAAATGTTCACCGGGCATGACTTTCCCAATACAAAAGTTCACCGGGCATGACTTTCCCAATACAAAAGTTCACCGGGCATGACTTTCCCAGTACAAAAGATCACCGGGCATGACTTTCCCAATACAAAAGTTCACCGGGCATGACTTTTCCCATACAAAAGTTCACCGGGCATGATTTTTCCATACAAAAGTTCAACGGGCATGACTTTCCCAGTACAAAAGATCACCGGGCATGACTTTTCCCATACAAAAGTTCACCGGGCATGACTTTCCCAGTACAAAAGATCACCGGGCATGACTTTCCCAATACAAAAGTTGACCGGGCATGACTTTCCCAATACAAAAGTTGACCGGGCATGACTTTCCCAATACAAAAGTTGACCGGGCATGACTTTCCCAATACAAAAGTTGACCGGGCATGACTTTCCCAATACAAAAGTTGACCGGGCATGACTTTCCCAATACAAAAGTTGACCGGACATGACTTTCCCAGTACAAAAGTTCACCGGGCATGACTTTCCCAATACAAAAGTTCACCGGGCATGACTTACCCAATACAAAATTTCACCGGGCATGACTTTCCCAATACAAAAGTTCACCGGGCATGACTTTCCCAATACAAAAGATCACCGGGCATGACTTTCCCAATACAAAAGTTCATCGGGCATGACTTTCCCAATACAAAAGTTCACCGGGCATGACTTTCCCAATACAAAAGTTCACCGGGCATGACTTTCCCAGTACAAAAGTTCACCGGGCATGACTTTCCCAATACAAAAGTTCACCGGGCATGACTTTCCCAGTACAAAAGATCACCGGGCATGACTTTCCCAATACAAAAGTTGACCGGGCATGACTTTCCCAGTACAAATGTTCACCGGGCATGACTTTCCCAATACAAAAGTTCACCGGGCATGACTTTCCCAGTACAAAAGATCACCGGGCATGACTTTTCCCATACAAAAGTTCACCGGGCATGACTTTCCCAGTACAAAAGATCACCGGGCATGACTTTCCCAATACAAAAGTTGACCGGGCATGACTTTCCCAATACAAAAGTTGACCGGGCATGGCTTTCCCAATACAAAAGTTGACCGGGCATGACTTTCCCAATACAAAAGTTGACCGGGCATGACTTTCCCAATACAAAAGTTGACCGGGCATGACTTTCCCAATACAAAAGTTGACCGGGCATGACTTTCCCAGTACAAAAGTTCACCGGGCATGACTTTCCCAATACAAAAGTTCACCGGGCATGACTTTCCCAATACAAAATTTCACCGGGCATGACTTTCCCAATACAAAAGTTCACCGGGCATGACTTTCCCAATACAAAAGATCACCGGGCATGACTTTCCCAATACACAAGTTCACCGGGCATGACTTTCCCAGTACAAAAGTTCACCGGGCATGACTTTCCCAATACAAAAGTTCACCGGGCATGACTTTCCCAGCACAAAAGATCAGCGGGCATGACTTTCCCAATACAAAAGTTGACCGGGCATGACTTTCCCAGTACAAATGTTCACCGGGCATGACTTTCCCAATACAAAAGTTCACCGGGCATGACTTTCCCAATACAAAAGTTCACCGGGCATGACTTTCGCAATACAAAAGTTCACCGGGCATGACTTTCCCAGTACAAAAGATCACCGGGCATGACTTTCCCAATACAAAAGTTCACCGGGCATGACTTTCCCAGTACAAAAGATCACCGGGCATGACTTTTCCCATACAAAAATTCACCGGGCATGACTTTCCCAGTACAAAAGATCACCGGGCATGACTTTTCCCATACAAAAGTTCACCGGGCATGACTTTCCCAGTACAAAAGATCACCGGGCATGACTTTCCCAATAAAAAAAATCACCGGGCATGACTTTCCCAATACAAAAGTTCACCGGGCATGACTTTCCCAATACAAAAGTTCACCGGACATGACTTTCCCAATACAAAAGTTCACCGGGCATGACTTTCCCAGTACAAAAGTTCACCGGGCATGACTTTCCCAGTACAAAAGATCACCGGGCATGACTTTCCCAATACAAAAGTTCACCGGGCATGACTTTCCCAATACAAAAGTTCACCGGGCATGACTTTCCCAATACAAAAGTTCACCGGGCATGACTTTCCCAATACAAAAGTTGACCGGGCATGACTTTCCCAATACAAAAGTTCACCGGGCATGACTTTCCCAGTACAAAAGTTCACCGGGCATGACTTTCCCAATACAAAAGTTGACCGGGCATGACTTTCCCAATACAAAAGTTCACCGGGCATGACTTTCCCAGTACAAAAGATCACCGGGCATGACTTTCCCAATACAAAAGTTGACCGGCCATGACTTTTCCCATACAAAAGTTCAACGGGCATGACTTTCCCAATACAAAAGTTCACCGGGCATGACTTTTCCCATACAAAAGTTCACCGGGCATGACTTTCCCAATACAAAACTTCACCGGGCATGACTTTCCCAATACAAAAGTTCACCGGGCATGACTTTCCCAGTACAAAAGTTCACCGGGCATGACTTTCCCAATACAAAAGTTGACCGGGCATGACTTTCCCAATACAAAAGTTCACCGGGCATGACTTTCCCAGTACAAAAGATCACCGGGCATGACTTTCCCAGCACAAAAGATCACCGGGCATGACTTTCCCAGTACAAAAGATCACCGGGCATGACTTTCCCAATACAAAAGTTGACCGGGCATGACTTTCCCAGTACAAATGTTCACCGGGCATGACTTTCCCAATACAAAAGTTCACCGGGCATGACTTTCCCAATACAAAAGTTCACCGGGCATGACTTTCCCAGTACAAAAGATCACCGGGCATGACTTTCCCAATACAAAAGTTCACCGGGCATGACTTTTCCCATACAAAAGTTCACCGGGCATGATTTTTCCATACAAAAGTTCAACGGGCATGACTTTCCCAGTACAAAAGATCACCGGGCATGACTTTTCCCATACAAAAGTTCACCGGGCATGACTTTCCCAGTACAAAAGATCACCGGGCATGACTTTCCCAATACAAAAGTTGACCGGGCATGACTTTCCCAATACAAAAGTTGACCGGGCATGACTTTCCCAATACAAAAGTTGACCGGGCATGACTTTCCCAATACAAAAGTTGACCGGGCATGACTTTCCCAATACAAAAGTTGACCGGGCATGACTTTCCCAATACAAAAGTTGACCGGACATGACTTTCCCAGTACAAAAGTTCACCGGGCATGACTTTCCCAATACAAAAGTTCACCGGGCATGACTTACCCAATACAAAATTTCACCGGGCATGACTTTCCCAATACAAAAGTTCACCGGGCATGACTTTCCCAATACAAAAGATCACCGGGCATGACTTTCCCAATACAAAAGTTCATCGGGCATGACTTTCCCAATACAAAAGTTCACCGGGCATGACTTTCCCAATACAAAAGTTCACCGGGCATGACTTTCCCAGTACAAAAGTTCACCGGGCATGACTTTCCCAATACAAAAGTTCACCGGGCATGACTTTCCCAGTACAAAAGATCACCGGGCATGACTTTCCCAATACAAAAGTTGACCGGGCATGACTTTCCCAGTACAAATGTTCACCGGGCATGACTTTCCCAATACAAAAGTTCACCGGGCATGACTTTCCCAGTACAAAAGATCACCGGGCATGACTTTTCCCATACAAAAGTTCACCGGGCATGACTTTCCCAGTACAAAAGATCACCGGGCATGACTTTCCCAATACAAAAGTTGACCGGGCATGACTTTCCCAATACAAAAGTTGACCGGGCATGGCTTTCCCAATACAAAAGTTGACCGGGCATGACTTTCCCAATACAAAAGTTGACCGGGCATGACTTTCCCAATACAAAAGTTGACCGGGCATGACTTTCCCAATACAAAAGTTGACCGGGCATGACTTTCCCAGTACAAAAGTTCACCGGGCATGACTTTCCCAATACAAAAGTTCACCGGGCATGACTTTCCCAATACAAAATTTCACCGGGCATGACTTTCCCAATACAAAAGTTCACCGGGCATGACTTTCCCAATACAAAAGATCACCGGGCATGACTTTCCCAATACAAAAGTTCACCGGGCATGACTTTCCCAGTACAAAAGTTCACCGGGCATGACTTTCCCAATACAAAAGTTCACCGGGCATGACTTTCCCAGCACAAAAGATCAGCGGGCATGACTTTCCCAATACAAAAGTTGACCGGGCATGACTTTCCCAGTACAAATGTTCACCGGGCATGACTTTCCCAATACAAAAGTTCACCGGGCATGACTTTCCCAATACAAAAGTTCACCGGGCATGACTTTCGCAATACAAAAGTTCACCGGGCATGACTTTCCCAGTACAAAAGATCACCGGGCATGACTTTCCCAATACAAAAGTTCACCGGGCATGACTTTCCCAGTACAAAAGATCACCGGGCATGACTTTTCCCATACAAAAATTCACCGGGCATGACTTTCCCAGTACAAAAGATCACCGGGCATGACTTTTCCCATACAAAAGTTCACCGGGCATGACTTTCCCAGTACAAAAGATCACCGGGCATGACTTTCCCAATAAAAAAAATCACCGGGCATGACTTTCCCAATACAAAAGTTCACCGGGCATGACTTTCCCAATACAAAAGTTCACCGGACATGACTTTCCCAATACAAAAGTTCACCGGGCATGACTTTCCCAGTACAAAAGTTCACCGGGCATGACTTTCCCAGTACAAAAGATCACCGGGCATGACTTTCCCAATACAAAAGTTCACCGGGCATGACTTTCCCAATACAAAAGTTCACCGGGCATGACTTTCCCAATACAAAAGTTCACCGGGCATGACTTTCCCAATACAAAAGTTCACCGGGCATGACTTTCCCAATACAAAAGTTCACCGGGCATGACTTTCCCAATACAAAAGTTCACCGGGCATGACTTTCCCAATACAAAAGTTCACCGGGCATGACTTTCCCAATACAAAAGTTCACCGGGCATGACTTTCCCAATACAAAAGTTCACCGGGCATGGCTTTCCCAACACAAAAGTTCACCGGGCATGACTTTCCCAATACAAAAGTTCACCGGGCATGACTTTTCCCATACAAAAGTTCACCGGGCATGATTTTTCCCATACAAAAGTTCACCGGGCATGACTTTCCCAGTACAAAAGATCACCGGGCATGACTTTCCCAGTACAAAAGATCACCGGGCATGACTTTCCCAATACAAAAGTTCACCGGGCATGACTTTTCCCATACAAAAGTTCACCGGGCATGACTTTCCCAATACAAAAGTTCACCGGGCATGACTTTTCCCATACAAAAGTTCACCGGGCATGACTTTCCCAATACAAAAGTTCACCGGGCATGACTTTCCCAATACAAAAGTTCACCGGGCATGAGTTTTCCCATACAAAAGTTCACCGGGCATGACTTTCCCACTACAAAAGATCACCGGGCATGACTTTTCCCATACAAAAGTTCACCGGGCATGAATTTCCCAGTACAAAAGATCACCGGGCATGACTTTCCCAGTACAAAAGATCACCGGGCACGACTTTCCCAATACAAAAGTTCACCGGGCATGACTTTCCCAATACAAAAGTTCACCGGGAATGACTTTCCCAATACAAAAGTTCACCGGGCATGACTTTTCCCATACAAAAGTTCACCGGGCATGACTTTCCCAGTACAAAAGTTCACCGGGCATGACTTTCCCAGTACAAAAGATCACCGGGCATGACTTTCCCAATACAAAAGTTCACCGGGCATGACTTTCCCAATACAAAAGTTCACCGGGCATGACTTTCCCAATACAAAATTTCACCGGGCATGACTTTCCCAATACAACATTTCACCGGGCATGACTTTCCCAATACAAAAGTTCACCGGGCATGACTTTCCCAATACAAAAGATCACCGGGCATGACTTTCCCAATACAAAAGTTCACCGGGCATGACTTTCCCAATACAAAAGTTGACCGGGCATGACTTTCCCAGTACAAAAGTTCGCCGGGCATGACTTTCCCAATACAAAAGTTCACCGGGCATGACTTTCCCAATACAAAATTTCACCGGGCATGACTTTCCCAATACAAAAGTTCACCGGGCATGACTTTCCCAATACAAAAGATCACCGGGCATGACTTTCCCAATACAAAAGTTCACCGGGCATGACTTTCCCAATACAAAAGTTCACCGGGCATGACTTTCCCAGTACAAAAGTTCACCGGGCATGACTTTCCCAATACAAAAGTTCACCGGGCATGACTTTCCCAGTACAAAAGATCAGCGGGCATGACTTTCCCAATACAAAAGTTGACCGGGCATGACTTTCCCAGTACAAATGTTCACCGGGCATGACTTTCCCAATACAAAAGTTCACCGGGCATGACTTTCCCAATACAAAAGTTCACCGGGCATGACTTTCGCAATACAAAAGTTCACCGGGCATGACTTTCCCAGTACAAAAGATCACCGGGCATGACTTTCCCAATACAAAAGTTCACCGGGCATGACTTTTCCCATACAAAAATTCACCGGGCATGACTTTCCCAGTACAAAAGATCACCGGGCATGACTTTTCCCATACAAAAGTTCACCGGGCATGACTTTCCCAGTACAAAAGATCACCGGGCATGACTTTCCCAATAAAAAAGTTCACCGGGCATGACTTTCCCAATACAAAAGTTCACCGGGCATGACTTTCCCAATACAAAAGTTCACCGGACATGACTTTCCCAATACAAAAGTTCACCGGGCATGACTTTCCCAGTACAAAAGTTCACCGGGCATGACTTTCCCAGTACAAAAGATCACCGGGCATGACTTTCCCAATACAAAAGTTCACCGGGCATGACTTTCCCAATACAAAAGTTCACCGGGCATGACTTTCCCAATACAAAAGTTCACCGGGCATGACTTTCCCAATACAAAAGTTCACCGGGCATGACTTTCCCAATACAAAAGTTCACCGGGCATGACTTTCCCAATACAAAAGTTCACCGGGCATGACTTTCCCAATACAAAAGTTCACCGGGCATGACTTTCCCAATACAAAAGTTCACCGGGCATGACTTTCCCAATACAAAAGTTCACCGGGCATGGCTTTCCCAACACAAAAGTTCACCGGGCATGACTTTCCCAATACAAAAGTTCACCGGGCATGACTTTTCCCATACAAAAGTTCACCGGGCATGATTTTTCCCATACAAAAGTTCACCGGGCATGACTTTCCCAGTACAAAAGATCACCGGGCATGACTTTCCCAATACAAAAGTTCACCGGGCATGACTTTTCCCATACAAAAGTTCACCGGGCATGACTTTCCCAGTACAAAAGATCACCGGGCATGAATTTTCCCATACAAAAGTTCACCGGGCATGACTTTCCCAGTACAAAAGATCACCGGGCATGACTTTTCCCATACAAAAGTTCACCGGGCATGACTTTCCCAGTACAAAAGATCACCGGGCATGACTTTCCCAATACAAAAGTTCACCGGGCATGACTTTCCCAATACAAAAGTTCACCGGGCATGACTTTCCCAATACAAAAGTTCACCGGGCATGACTTTCCCAATACAAAAGTTTACCGGGCATGACTTTCCCAGTACAAAAGTTCACCGGGCATGACTTTCCCAGTACAAAAGATCACCGGGCATGACTTTCCCAATACAAAAGTTCACCGGGCATGACTTTCCCAATACAAAAGTTCACCGGGCATGACTTTCCCAATACAAAAGTTCACCGGGCATGACTTTCCCAATACAAAAGTTCACCGGGCATGACTTTTCCCATACAAAAGTTCACCGGGCATGACTTTTCCATACAAAAGTTCACCGGGCATGACTTTCCCAGTACAAAAGATCACCGGGCATGACTTTCCCAGTACAAAAGATCACCGGGCATGACTTTTCCATACAAAAGTTCACCGGGCATGACTTTCCCAGTACAAAAGATCACCGGGCATGACTTTCCCAGTACAAAAGATCACCGGGCATGACTTTCCCAATACAAAAGTTCACCGGGCATGACTTTCCCAATACAAAAGTTCACCGGGCATGACTTTCCCAATACAAAAGTTCACCGGGCATGACTTTCCCAATACAAAAGTTCACCGGGCATGACTTTCCCAGTACAAAAGTTCACCGGGCATGACTTTCCCAGTACAAAAGATCACCGGGCATGACTTTCCCAATACAAAAGTTCACCGGGCATGACTTTTCCCATACAAAAGTTCACCGGGCATGACTTTCCCAATACAAAAGTTCACCGGGCATGACTTTCCCAATACAAAAGTTCACCGGGCATGACTTTCCCAATACAAAAGTTGACCGGGCATGACTTTCCCAATACAAAAGTTGACCGGGCATGACTTTCCCAGTACAAAAGTTCACCTGGCATGACTTTCCCAATACAAAAGTTCACCGGGCATGACTTTCCCAATACAAAAGTTCACCGGGCATGACTTTCCTAATTCAAAATTTCACCGGGCATGACTTTCCCAATACAAAAGTTTCCGGGCATGACTTTCCTAATTCAAAAGTTCACCGGGCATGACTTTTCCAATACAAAAGTTCACCGGGCATGACTTTCCCAGTACAAAAGTTCACCGGGCATGACTTTCCCAATACAAAAGTTCACCGGGCATGACTTTCCTAATACAAAAGTTGACCGGGCATGACTTTCCCAATACAAAAGTTCACCGGGTATGACTTTCCCAATACAAAAGTTCACCGGGCATGACTTTCCCAATACAAAAGTTGACCGGGCATGACTTTCCCAGTACAAAAGTTCACCGGGCATGACTTTCCCAATACAAAAGTTCACCAGGCATGACTTTCCCAATACAAAAGTTCACCGGGCATGACTTTCCCAATACAAAAGTTGACAAGGCATGACTTTCCCAATACAAAAGTTCACCGGACATGACTTTCCCAATACAAAAGTTCACCGGGCATGACTTTCCCAGTACAAAAGTTCACCGGGCATGACTTTCCCAATACAAAAGTTCACCGGGCATGACTTTCCCAATACAAAAGTTCACCGGGCATGACTTTCCCAATACAAAAGTTCACCGGGCATGACTTTCCCAATACAAAAGTTCACCGGGCATGACTTTCCCAATACAAAAGTTCACCGGGCATGACTTTCCCAATACGAAAGTTCACCGGGCATGGCTTTCCCAATACAAAAGTTCACCGGGCATGACTTTCCCAATACAAAAGTTCACCGGGCATGACTTTCCCAGTACAAAAGATCACCGGGCATGACTTTCTCAATACAAAAGTTCACCGGGCATGACTTTCCCAATACAAAAGTTCACCGGGCATGACTTTCCCAGTACAAAAGATCACCGGGCATGACTTTCCCAATACAAAAGTTCACCGGGCATGACTTTTCCCATACAAAAGTTCACCGGGCATGACTTTTCCCATACAAAAGTTCACCGGGCATGACTTTCCCAGTACAAAAGATCACCGGGCATGACTTTCCCAATACAAAAGTTCACCGGGCATGACTTTCCCAATACAAAAGTTCACCGGGCATGACTTTCCCAATACAAAAGTTCACCGGGCATGACTTTCCCAATACAAAAGTTGACCGTGCATGACTTTCCCAGTACAAATGTTCACCGGGCATGACTTTCCCAATACAAAAGTTCACCGGGCATGACTTTCCCAATACAAAAGTTCACCGGACATGACTTTCCCAGTACAAAAGATCACCGGGCATGACTTTCCCAATACAAAAGTTCACCGGGCATGACTTTCCCAATACAAAAGTTCACCGGGCATGACTTTCCCAATACAAAAGTTCACCGGGCATGACTTTTCCCATACAAAAGTTCACCGGGCATGATTTTTCCCATACAAATGTTCACCGGGCATGACTTTCCCAATATAAAAGTTCACCGGGCATGACTTTTCCCATACAAAAGTTCACCGGGCATGACTTTCCCAATACAAAAGATCACCGGGCATGACTTTCCCAATACAAAAGTTCACCGGGCATGACTTTCCCAATACAAAAGTTCACCGGGCATGACTTTCCCAATACAAAAGTTCACCGGGCATGACTTTCCCAATACAAAAGTTCACCGGGCATGACTTTCCCAGTACAAAAGATCACCGGGCATGACTTTCCCAATACAAAAGTTGACCGGGCATGACTTTCCTAATACAAAAGTTGACCGGGCATGACTTTCCCAATACAAAAGTTCACCGGGCATGACTTTCCCAATACAAAAGTTCACCGGGCATGACTTTCCCAATACAAAAGTTCACCGGGCATGACTTTCCCAATACAAAAGTTCACCGGGCATGACTTTCCCAATACAAAAGTTCACCGGGCATGACTTTCTCAATACAAAAGTTCACCGGGCATGACTTTCCCAATACAAAAGTTGACCGGGCATGACTTTCCCAGTACAAAAGTTCACCGGGCATGACTTTCCCAATACAAAAGTTTACCGGGCATGACTTTCCCAATACAAAAGTTCACCGGGCATGACTTTCCCAATACAAAAGTTGACCGGGCATGACTTTCCCAATACAAAAGTTCACCGGGCATGACTTTCCCAATACAAAAGTTCACCGGGCATGACTTTCCCATACAAAAGTTCACCGGGCATGACTTTCCCAGTACAAAAGTTCACCGGGCATGACTTTCCCAGTACAAAAGATCACCGGGCATGACTTTCCCAATACAAAAGTTGACCGGGCATGACTTTCCCAATACAAAAGTTCACCGGGCATGACTTTCGCAATACAAAAGATCACCGGGCATGACATTCCCAATACAAAAGTTGACCGGGCATGACTTTCCCAATACAAAAGTTGACCGGGCATGACTTTCTCAATACAAAAGTTGACCGGGCATGACTTTCCCAGTACAAAAGTTCACCGGGAATGACTTTCCCAATACAAAAGTTCACCGGGCATGACTTTCCCAATACAAAAGTTCACCGGGCATGACTTTCCCATACAAAAGTTCACCGGGCATGACTTTCCCAATACAAAAGTTCACCGGGCATGACTTTTACCATACAAAAGTTCACCGGGCATGACTTTCGCAATACAAAAGTTCACCGGACATGACTTTCCCAGTACAAAAGATCACCGGGCATGACTTTCCCAATACAAAAGTTGACCGGGCATGACTTTCCCAATACAAAAGTTCACCGGGCATGACTTTTCCCATACAAAAGTTCACCGGGAATGACTTTCCCAGTACAAAAGATCACCGGGCATGACTTTCCCAATACAAAAGTTCACCGGGCATGACTTTCCCAATACAAAAGTTCACCGGGCATGACTTTCCCAATACAAAAGTTCACCGGGCATGACTTTCCCAGTACAAAAGATCACCGGGCATGACTTTCCCAATACAAAAGTTGACCGGGCATGACTTTCCCAATACAAAAGTTCACCGGGCATGACTTTTCCCATACAAAAGTTCACCGTGCATGACTTTCCCAGTACAAAAGTTCACCGGGCATGACTTTCCCAATACAAAAGTTCACCGGGCATGACTTTCCCAATACAAAAGTTCACCGGGCATGACTTTCCCAATACAAAAGTTCACCGGGCATGACTTTCCCAGTACAAAAGTTGACCGGGCATGACTTTCCCAATACAAAATTTCACCGGGCATGACTTTCCCAATACAAAAGTTCACCGGGCATGACTTTCCCATACAAAAGTTCACCGGGCATGACTTTCCCAGTACAAAAGTTCACCGGGCATGACTTTTCCCATACAAAAGTTCACCGGGCATGACTTTTCCCATACAAAAGTTCACCGGGCATGACTTTCCCAGTACAAAAGATCACCGGGCATGACTTTCCCAATACAAAAGTTCACCGGGCATGACTTTCCCAATACAAAAGTTCACCGGGCATGACTTTCCCAATACAAAAGTTCACCGGGCATGACTTTCCCAATACAAAAGTTGACCGTGCATGACTTTCCCAGTACAAATGTTCACCGGGCATGACTTTCCCAATACAAAAGTTCACCGGGCATGACTTTCCCAATACAAAAGTTCACCGGACATGACTTTCCCAGTACAAAAGATCACCGGGCATGACTTTCCCAATACAAAAGTTCACCGGGCATGACTTTCCCAATACAAAAGTTCACCGGGCATGACTTTCCCAATACAAAAGTTCACCGGGCATGACTTTTCCCATACAAAAGTTCACCGGGCATGATTTTTCCCATACAAATGTTCACCGGGCATGACTTTCCCAATATAAAAGTTCACCGGGCATGACTTTTCCCATACAAAAGTTCACCGGGCATGACTTTCCCAATACAAAAGATCACCGGGCATGACTTTCCCAATACAAAAGTTCACCGGGCATGACTTTCCCAATACAAAAGTTCACCGGGCATGACTTTCCCAATACAAAAGTTCACCGGGCATGACTTTCCCAATACAAAAGTTCACCGGGCATGACTTTCCCAGTACAAAAGATCACCGGGCATGACTTTCCCAATACAAAAGTTGACCGGGCATGACTTTCCTAATACAAAAGTTGACCGGGCATGACTTTCCCAATACAAAAGTTCACCGGGCATGACTTTCCCAATACAAAAGTTCACCGGGCATGACTTTCCCAATACAAAAGTTCACCGGGCATGACTTTCCCAATACAAAAGTTCACCGGGCATGACTTTCCCAATACAAAAGTTCACCGGGCATGACTTTCTCAATACAAAAGTTCACCGGGCATGACTTTCCCAATACAAAAGTTGACCGGGCATGACTTTCCCAGTACAAAAGTTCACCGGGCATGACTTTCCCAATACAAAAGTTTACCGGGCATGACTTTCCCAATACAAAAGTTCACCGGGCATGACTTTCCCAATACAAAAGTTGACCGGGCATGACTTTCCCAATACAAAAGTTCACCGGGCATGACTTTCCCAATACAAAAGTTCACCGGGCATGACTTTCCCATACAAAAGTTCACCGGGCATGACTTTCCCAGTACAAAAGTTCACCGGGCATGACTTTCCCAGTACAAAAGATCACCGGGCATGACTTTCCCAATACAAAAGTTGACCGGGCATGACTTTCCCAATACAAAAGTTCACCGGGCATGACTTTCGCAATACAAAA
The DNA here is from genome assembly GCF_047663935.1 of Musca autumnalis. Taxonomy (NCBI): domain Eukaryota; kingdom Metazoa; phylum Arthropoda; class Insecta; order Diptera; family Muscidae; genus Musca; species Musca autumnalis. Next base: position 185,413 of record NW_027411697.1, read on the forward strand.
GATCACCGGGCATGACATTCCCAATACAAAAGTTGACCGGGCATGACTTTCCCAATACAAAAGTTGACCGGGCATGACTTTCTCAATACAAAAGTTGACCGGGCATGACTTTCCCAGTACAAAAGTTCACCGGGAATGACTTTCCCAATACAAAAGTTCACCGGGCATGACTTTCCCAATACAAAAGTTCACCGGGCATGACTTTCCCATACAAAAGTTCACCGGGCATGACTTTCCCAATACAAAAGTTCACCGGGCATGACTTTTACCATACAAAAGTTCACCGGGCATGACTTTCGCAATACAAAAGTTCACCGGACATGACTTTCCCAGTACAAAAGATCACCGGGCATGACTTTCCCAATACAAAAGTTGACCGGGCATGACTTTCCCAATACAAAAGTTCACCGGGCATGACATTTCCCATACAAAAGTTCACCGGGCATGACTTTCCCAGTACAAAAGATCACCGGGCATGACTTTCCCAATACAAAAGTTCACCGGGCATGACTTTCCCAATACAAAAGTTCACCGGGCATGACTTTCCCAATACAAAAGTTCACCGGGCATGACTTTCCCAGTACAAAAGATCACCGGGCATGACTTTCCCAATACAAAAGTTGACCGGGCATGACTTTCCCAATACAAAAGTTCACCGGGCATGACTTTTCCCATACAAAAGTTCACCGTGCATGACTTTCCCAGTACAAAAGTTCACCGGGCATGACTTTCCCAATACAAAAGTTCACCGGGCATGACTTTCCCAATACAAAAGTTCACCGGGCATGACTTTCCCAATACAAAAGTTCACCGGGCATGACTTTCCCAGTACAAAAGTTGACCGGGCATGACTTTCCCAATACAAAATTTCACCGGGCATGACTTTCCCAATACAAAAGTTCACCGGGCATGACTTTCCCATACAAAAGTTCACCGGGCATGACTTTCCCAGTACAAAAGTTCACCGGGCATGACTTTCCCAATACAAAAGTTGACCGGGCATGACTTTCCCAATACAAAATTTCACCGGGCATGACTTTCCCAATACAAAAGTTCACCGGGCATGACTTTCCCATACAAAAGTTCACCGGGCATGACTTTCCCAGTACAAAAGTTCACCGGGCATGAATTTCCCAGTACAAAAGATCACCGGGCATGACTTTCCCAGTACAAAAGATCACCGGGCACGACTTTCCCAATACAAAAGTTCACCGGGCATGACTTTCCCAATACAAAAGTTCACCGGGAATGACTTTCCCAATACAAAAGTTCACCGGGCATGACTTTTCCCATACAAAAGTTCACCGGGCATGACTTTCCCAGTACAAAAGTTCACCGGGCATGACTTTCCCAGTACAAAAGATCACCGGGCATGACTTTCCCAATACAAAAGTTCACCGGGCATGACTTTCCCAATACAAAAGTTCACCGGGCATGACTTTCCCAATACAAAATTTCACCGGGCATGACTTTCCCAATACAACATTTCACCGGGCATGACTTTCCCAATACAAAAGTTCACCGGGCATGACTTTCCCAATACAAAAGATCACCGGGCATGACTTTCCCAATACAAAAGTTCACCGGGCATGACTTTCCCAATACAAAAGTTGACCGGGCATGACTTTCCCAGTACAAAAGTTCGCCGGGCATGACTTTCCCAATACAAAAGTTCACCGGGCATGACTTTCCCAATACAAAATTTCACCGGGCATGACTTTCCCAATACAAAAGTTCACCGGGCATGACTTTCCCAATACAAAAGATCACCGGGCATGACTTTCCCAATACAAAAGTTCACCGGGCATGACTTTCCCAATACAAAAGTTCACCGGGCATGACTTTCCCAGTACAAAAGTTCACCGGGCATGACTTTCCCAATACAAAAGTTCACCGGGCATGACTTTCCCAGTACAAAAGATCAGCGGGCATGACTTTCCCAATACAAAAGTTGACCGGGCATGACTTTCCCAGTACAAATGTTCACCGGGCATGACTTTCCCAATACAAAAGTTCACCGGGCATGACTTTCCCAATACAAAAGTTCACCGGGCATGACTTTCGCAATACAAAAGTTCACCGGGCATGACTTTCCCAGTACAAAAGATCACCGGGCATGACTTTCCCAATACAAAAGTTCACCGGGCATGACTTTTCCCATACAAAAATTCACCGGGCATGACTTTCCCAGTACAAAAGATCACCGGGCATGACTTTTCCCATACAAAAGTTCACCGGGCATGACTTTCCCAGTACAAAAGATCACCGGGCATGACTTTCCCAATAAAAAAGTTCACCGGGCATGACTTTCCCAATACAAAAGTTCACCGGGCATGACTTTCCCAATACAAAAGTTCACCGGACATGACTTTCCCAATACAAAAGTTCACCGGGCATGACTTTCCCAGTACAAAAGTTCACCGGGCATGACTTTCCCAGTACAAAAGATCACCGGGCATGACTTTCCCAATACAAAAGTTCACCGGGCATGACTTTCCCAATACAAAAGTTCACCGGGCATGACTTTCCCAATACAAAAGTTCACCGGGCATGACTTTCCCAATACAAAAGTTCACCGGGCATGACTTTCCCAATACAAAAGTTCACCGGGCATGACTTTCCCAATACAAAAGTTCACCGGGCATGACTTTCCCAATACAAAAGTTCACCGGGCATGACTTTCCCAATACAAAAGTTCACCGGGCATGACTTTCCCAATACAAAAGTTCACCGGGCATGGCTTTCCCAACACAAAAGTTCACCGGGCATGACTTTCCCAATACAAAAGTTCACCGGGCATGACTTTTCCCATACAAAAGTTCACCGGGCATGATTTTTCCCATACAAAAGTTCACCGGGCATGACTTTCCCAGTACAAAAGATCACCGGGCATGACTTTCCCAATACAAAAGTTCACCGGGCATGACTTTTCCCATACAAAAGTTCACCGGGCATGACTTTCCCAGTACAAAAGATCACCGGGCATGAATTTTCCCATACAAAAGTTCACCGGGCATGACTTTCCCAGTACAAAAGATCACCGGGCATGACTTTTCCCATACAAAAGTTCACCGGGCATGACTTTCCCAGTACAAAAGATCACCGGGCATGACTTTCCCAATACAAAAGTTCACCGGGCATGACTTTCCCAATACAAAAGTTCACCGGGCATGACTTTCCCAATACAAAAGTTCACCGGGCATGACTTTCCCAATACAAAAGTTTACCGGGCATGACTTTCCCAGTACAAAAGTTCACCGGGCATGACTTTCCCAGTACAAAAGATCACCGGGCATGACTTTCCCAATACAAAAGTTCACCGGGCATGACTTTCCCAATACAAAAGTTCACCGGGCATGACTTTCCCAATACAAAAGTTCACCGGGCATGACTTTCCCAATACAAAAGTTCACCGGGCATGACTTTTCCCATACAAAAGTTCACCGGGCATGACTTTTCCATACAAAAGTTCACCGGGCATGACTTTCCCAGTACAAAAGATCACCGGGCATGACTTTCCCAGTACAAAAGATCACCGGGCATGACTTTTCCATACAAAAGTTCACCGGGCATGACTTTCCCAGTACAAAAGATCACCGGGCATGACTTTCCCAGTACAAAAGATCACCGGGCATGACTTTCCCAATACAAAAGTTCACCGGGCATGACTTTCCCAATACAAAAGTTCACCGGGCATGACTTTCCCAATACAAAAGTTCACCGGGCATGACTTTCCCAATACAAAAGTTCACCGGGCATGACTTTCCCAGTACAAAAGTTCACCGGGCATGACTTTCCCAGTACAAAAGATCACCGGGCATGACTTTCCCAATACAAAAGTTCACCGGGCATGACTTTTCCCATACAAAAGTTCACCGGGCATGACTTTCCCAATACAAAAGTTCACCGGGCATGACTTTCCCAATACAAAAGTTCACCGGGCATGACTTTCCCAATACAAAAGTTGACCGGGCATGACTTTCCCAATACAAAAGTTGACCGGGCATGACTTTCCCAGTACAAAAGTTCACCTGGCATGACTTTCCCAATACAAAAGTTCACCGGGCATGACTTTCCCAATACAAAAGTTCACCGGGCATGACTTTCCTAATTCAAAATTTCACCGGGCATGACTTTCCCAATACAAAAGTTTCCGGGCATGACTTTCCTAATTCAAAAGTTCACCGGGCATGACTTTTCCAATACAAAAGTTCACCGGGCATGACTTTCCCAGTACAAAAGTTCACCGGGCATGACTTTCCCAATACAAAAGTTCACCGGGCATGACTTTCCTAATACAAAAGTTGACCGGGCATGACTTTCCCAATACAAAAGTTCACCGGGTATGACTTTCCCAATACAAAAGTTCACCGGGCATGACTTTCCCAATACAAAAGTTGACCGGGCATGACTTTCCCAGTACAAAAGTTCACCGGGCATGACTTTCCCAATACAAAAGTTCACCAGGCATGACTTTCCCAATACAAAAGTTCACCGGGCATGACTTTCCCAATACAAAAGTTGACAAGGCATGACTTTCCCAATACAAAAGTTCACCGGACATGACTTTCCCAATACAAAAGTTCACCGGGCATGACTTTCCCAGTACAAAAGTTCACCGGGCATGACTTTCCCAATACAAAAGTTCACCGGGCATGACTTTCCCAATACAAAAGTTCACCGGGCATGACTTTCCCAATACAAAAGTTCACCGGGCATGACTTTCCCAATACAAAAGTTCACCGGGCATGACTTTCCCAATACAAAAGTTCACCGGGCATGACTTTCCCAATACGAAAGTTCACCGGGCATGGCTTTCCCAATACAAAAGTTCACCGGGCATGACTTTCCCAATACAAAAGTTCACCGGGCATGACTTTCCCAGTACAAAAGATCACCGGGCATGACTTTCTCAATACAAAAGTTCACCGGGCATGACTTTCCCAATACAAAAGTTCACCGGGCATGACTTTCCCAGTACAAAAGATCACCGGGCATGACTTTCCCAATACAAAAGTTCACCGGGCATGACTTTTCCCATACAAAAGTTCACCGGGCATGACTTTTCCCATACAAAAGTTCACCGGGCATGACTTTCCCAGTACAAAAGATCACCGGGCATGACTTTCCCAATACAAAAGTTCACCGGGCATGACTTTCCCAATACAAAAGTTCACCGGGCATGACTTTCCCAATACAAAAGTTCACCGGGCATGACTTTCCCAATACAAAAGTTGACCGTGCATGACTTTCCCAGTACAAATGTTCACCGGGCATGACTTTCCCAATACAAAAGTTCACCGGGCATGACTTTCCCAATACAAAAGTTCACCGGACATGACTTTCCCAGTACAAAAGATCACCGGGCATGACTTTCCCAATACAAAAGTTCACCGGGCATGACTTTCCCAATACAAAAGTTCACCGGGCATGACTTTCCCAATACAAAAGTTCACCGGGCATGACTTTTCCCATACAAAAGTTCACCGGGCATGATTTTTCCCATACAAATGTTCACCGGGCATGACTTTCCCAATATAAAAGTTCACCGGGCATGACTTTTCCCATACAAAAGTTCACCGGGCATGACTTTCCCAATACAAAAGATCACCGGGCATGACTTTCCCAATACAAAAGTTCACCGGGCATGACTTTCCCAATACAAAAGTTCACCGGGCATGACTTTCCCAATACAAAAGTTCACCGGGCATGACTTTCCCAATACAAAAGTTCACCGGGCATGACTTTCCCAGTACAAAAGATCACCGGGCATGACTTTCCCAATACAAAAGTTGACCGGGCATGACTTTCCTAATACAAAAGTTGACCGGGCATGACTTTCCCAATACAAAAGTTCACCGGGCATGACTTTCCCAATACAAAAGTTCACCGGGCATGACTTTCCCAATACAAAAGTTCACCGGGCATGACTTTCCCAATACAAAAGTTCACCGGGCATGACTTTCCCAATACAAAAGTTCACCGGGCATGACTTTCTCAATACAAAAGTTCACCGGGCATGACTTTCCCAATACAAAAGTTGACCGGGCATGACTTTCCCAGTACAAAAGTTCACCGGGCATGACTTTCCCAATACAAAAGTTTACCGGGCATGACTTTCCCAATACAAAAGTTCACCGGGCATGACTTTCCCAATACAAAAGTTGACCGGGCATGACTTTCCCAATACAAAAGTTCACCGGGCATGACTTTCCCAATACAAAAGTTCACCGGGCATGACTTTCCCATACAAAAGTTCACCGGGCATGACTTTCCCAGTACAAAAGTTCACCGGGCATGACTTTCCCAGTACAAAAGATCACCGGGCATGACTTTCCCAATACAAAAGTTGACCGGGCATGACTTTCCCAATACAAAAGTTCACCGGGCATGACTTTCGCAATACAAAAGATCACCGGGCATGACATTCCCAATACAAAAGTTGACCGGGCATGACTTTCCCAATACAAAAGTTGACCGGGCATGACTTTCTCAATACAAAAGTTGACCGGGCATGACTTTCCCAGTACAAAAGTTCACCGGGAATGACTTTCCCAATACAAAAGTTCACCGGGCATGACTTTCCCAATACAAAAGTTCACCGGGCATGACTTTCCCATACAAAAGTTCACCGGGCATGACTTTCCCAATACAAAAGTTCACCGGGCATGACTTTTACCATACAAAAGTTCACCGGGCATGACTTTCGCAATACAAAAGTTCACCGGACATGACTTTCCCAGTACAAAAGATCACCGGGCATGACTTTCCCAATACAAAAGTTGACCGGGCATGACTTTCCCAATACAAAAGTTCACCGGGCATGACTTTTCCCATACAAAAGTTCACCGGGCATGACTTTCCCAGTACAAAAGATCACCGGGCATGACTTTCCCAATACAAAAGTTCACCGGGCATGACTTTCCCAATACAAAAGTTCACCGGGCATGACTTTCCCAATACAAAAGTTCACCGGGCATGACTTTCCCAGTACAAAAGATCACCGGGCATGACTTTCCCAATACAAAAGTTGACCGGGCATGACTTTCCCAATACAAAAGTTCACCGGGCATGACTTTTCCCATACAAAAGTTCACCGTGCATGACTTTCCCAGTACAAAAGTTCACCGGGCATGACTTTCCCAATACAAAAGTTCACCGGGCATGACTTTCCCAATACAAAAGTTCACCGGGCATGACTTTCCCAATACAAAAGTTCACCGGGCATGACTTTCCCAGTACAAAAGTTGACCGGGCATGACTTTCCCAATACAAAATTTCACCGGGCATGACTTTCCCAATACAAAAGTTCACCGGGCATGACTTTCCCATACAAAAGTTCACCGGGCATGACTTTCCCAGTACAAAAGTTCACCGGGCATGACTTTCCCAATACAAAAGTTGACCGGGCATGACTTTCCCAATACAAAAGTTCACCGGGCATGACTTTCCCAATACAAAAGTTTACCGGGCATGACTTTCCCAATACAAAAGTTCACCGGGCATGACTTTTCCCACACAAAAGTTCACCGGGCATGACTTTCCCAGTACAAAAGATCACCGGGCATGACTTTCCCAATACAAAAAATTACCGGGCATGACTTTCCCAGTACAAATGTTCACCGGGCATGACTTTCCCAATACAAAAGTTCACCGGGCATGACTTTCCCAGTACAAAAGATCACCGGGCATGACTTTTCCCATACAAAAGTTCACCGGGCATGACTTTCCCAATACAAAAGTTCACCGGGCATGATTTTCCCAATACAAAAGTTCACCGGGCATGACTTTCCCAATACAAAAGTTCACCGGGCATGACTTTCCCAATACAAAAGTTCACCGGGCATGACTTTCCCAATACAAAAGTTCACCGGGCATGACTTTCCCAGTACAAAAGTTCACCGGGCATGACTTTCCCAGTACAAAAGATCACCGGGCATGACTTTCCCAATACAAAAGTTGACCGGGCATGACTTTCCCAATACAAAAGTTCACCGGGCATGACTTTCCCAATACAAAAGTTCACTGGGCATGACTTTCCCAGTACAAAAGATCACCGGGCATGACTTTCCCAATACAAAAGTTGACCGGGCATGACTTTCCCAGTACAAATGTTCACCGGGCATGACTTTCCCAATACAAAAGTTCACCGGGCATGACTTTCCCAATACAAAAGTTCACCGGGCATGACTTTCCCAGTACAAAAGTTCACCGGGCATGACTTTCCCAATACAAAAGTTCACCGGGCATGACTTTTCCCATACAAAAGTTCACCGGGCATGACTTTCCCAGTACAAAAGATCACCGGGCATGACTTTCCCAATACAAAAGTTCACCGGGCATGACTTTCCCAATACAAAAGTTCACCGGACATGACTTTTCCCATACAAAAGCTCACCGGGCATGACTTTTCCCATACAAAAGTTCACTGGGCATGACTTTTCCCATACAAAAGTTCACCGGGCATGACTTTCCCAGTACAAAAGATCACCGGGCATGACTTTCCCAGTACAAAAGATCACCGGGCATGACTTTCCCAAGACAAAAGTTCACCGGGCATGACTTTCCCAGTACAAGAGTTCACCGGGCATGACTTTCCCAATACAAAAGTTCACCGGGCATGACTTTTCCCATACGAAAGATCACCGGGCATGACTTTCCCAATACAAAAGTTGACCGGGCATGACTTTCCCAATAAAAAAGTTCACCGGGCATGACTTTCCCAGTACAAAAGTTCACCGGGCATGACTTTCCCAGTACAAAAGTTCACCGGGCATGACTTTCCCAATACAAAAGTTCACCGGGCATGACTTTCCCAGTACAAAAGTTCACCGGGCATGACTTTCCTAATACAAAAGTTGACCGGGCATGACTTTCCCAATACAAAAGTTCACCGGGCATGACTTTCCCAATACAAAAGTTCACCGGGCATGACTTTTCCCATACAAAAGTTAACCGGGCATGACTTTTCCCATACAAAAATTCACCGGGCATGACTTTCCCAGTACAAAAGATCACCGGGCATGACTTTCCCAATACAAAAGTTCACCGGGCATGACTTTCCCAATACAAAAGTTGACCGGGCATGACTTTCCCAGTACAAAAGTTCACCGGGCATGACTTTCCCAGTACAAAAGATCACCGGGCATGACTTTCCCAATACAAAAGTTCAGCGGGCATGACTTTTCCCATACAAAAGTTCACCGGGCATGACTTTTCCCATACAAAAGTTCACCGGGCATGACTTTCCCAGTACAAAAGATCACCGGGCATGACTTTTCCCATACAAAAGTTCACCGGGCATGACTTTCCCAGTACAAAAGATCACCGGGCATGACTTTCCCAATACAAAAGTTGACGGGCATGACTTTCCCAATACAAAAGTTCACCGGGCATGACTTTCCCAATACAAAAGTTGACCGGGCATGACTTTCCCAGTACAAAAGTTCACCGGGCATGACTTTCCTAATACAAAAGTTCACCGGGCATGACTTTCCCAATACAAAAGTTCACCGGGCATGACTTTTCCCATACAAAAGTTCACCGGGCACGACTTTTCCCATACAAAAGTTCACCGGGCATGACTTTCCCAGTACAAAAGATCACCGGGCATGACTTTCCCAATACAAAAGTTGACCGGGCATGACTTTCCCAATACAAAAGTTCACCGGGCATGACTTTCCCAATACAAAAGTTGACCGGGCATGACTTTCCCAGTACAAAAGATCACCGGGCATGACTTTCCCAATACAAAAGTTGACCGGGCATGACTTTTCCCATACAAAAGTTCACCGGGCATGACTTTCCCAATACAAAAGTTCACCGGGCATGACTTTCCCAATACAAAAGTTCACCGGGCATGACTTTCCCAGTACAAAAGTTCACCTGGCATGACTTTCCCAATACAAAAGTTCACCGGGCATGACTTTTCCCATACAAAAGTTCACCGGGCATGACTTTTCCCATGCAAAAGTTCACCGGGCATGACTTTCCCAATACAAAAGTTCACCGGGCATGACTTTCCCAATACAAAAGTTGACCGGGCATGACTTTCCCAATACAAAAGTTCACCGGGCATGACTTTCCCAATACAAAAGTTCACCGGGCATGACTTTCCCAATACAAAAGTTCACCGGGCATGACTTTCCCAATACAAAAGTTCACCGGGCATGACTTTCCCAATACAAAAGTTCACCGGGCATGACTTTCCCAATACAAAAGTTCACCGGGCATGACTTTCCTAATACAAAAGTTCACCGGGCATGACTTTCCCAGTACAAAAGATCGCCGGGCATGACTTTCCCAGTACAAAAGATCACCGGGCATGACTTTCCCAGTACAAAAGATCACCGGGCATGACTTTCCCAATACAAAAGTTGACCGGGCATGACTTTCCCAATACAAAAGTTCACCGGGCATGACTTTCCCATTACAAAAGTTCACCGGGCACGACTTTCCCAATACAAAAGTTCACCGGGCATGACTTTCCCAGTACAAATGTTCACCGGGCATGACTTTCCCAATACAAAAGTTCACCGGGCATGACTTTCCCAATACAAAAGTTCACAGGGCATGACTTTCCCAATACAAAAGTTCACCGGGCATGACTTTCCCAGTACAAAAGATCACCGGGCATGACTTTCCCAATACAAAAGTTCACCGGGCATGACTTTCCCAATACAAAAGTTCACCGGGCATGACTTTCGCAAACAAAAGTTCACCTGGCATGACTTTTCCCATACAAATGTTCACCGGGCATGACTTTCCCAATACAATAGTTCACCGGGCATGACTTTTCCCATACAAAAGTTCACCGGGCATGACTTTCCCAATACAAAAGTTGACCGGGCATGACTTTCCCAATACAAAAGTTCACCGGGTATGACTTTCCCAGTACAAAAGTTCACCGGGCATGACTTTCCCAATACAAAAGTTCAGCGGGCATGACTTCCCCAATACAAAAGTTCACCGGGCATGACTTTTCCCATACAAAAGTTCACCGGGCATGACTTTTCCCATACAAAAGTTCACCGGGCATGACTTTCCCAATACAAAAGTTGACCGGGCATGACTTTCCCAATACAAAAGTTGACCGGGCATGACTTTCCCAGTACAAATGTTCACCGGGCATGACTTTCCCAATACAAAAGTTGACCGGGCATGACTTTCCCAATACAAAAGTTGACCGGGCATGACTTTCCCAGTACAAATGTTCACCGGGCATGACTTTCCCAATACAAAAGTTCACCGGGCATGACTTTCCCAATACAAAAGTTCACCGGGCATGACTTTTCCCATACAAAAGTTCACCGGGCATGACTTTCCCATACAAAAGTTCACCGGGCATGACTTTCCCAGTACAAAAGATCACCGGGCATGACTTTCCCAATACAAAAGTTCACCGGGCATGACTTTCCCAATACAAAATTCACCGGGCATGACTTTCCCAATACAAAAGTTCACCGGGCATGACTTTCCCAATACAAAAGATCACCGGGCATGACTTTCCCAATACAAAAGTTCACCGGGCATGACTTTCCTAATACAAAAGTTCACCGGGCATGAATTTCCCAGTACAAAAGATCACCGGGCATGACTTTCCCAGTACAAAAGATCACCGGGCATGACTTTCCCAATACAAAAGTTGACCGGGCATGACTTTCCCAATACAAAAGTTCACCGGGCATGACTTTCCCAGTACAAAAGTTCACCGGGCATGACTTTCCCAATACAAAAGTTCACCGGGCATGACTTTCCCAGTACAAATGTTCACCGGGCATGACTTTCCCAATACAAAAGTTCACCGGGCATGACTTTCCCAATACAAAAGTTCACCGGGCATGACTTTCCCAGTACAAAAGATCACCGGGCATGACTTTCCCAATACAAAAGTTCACCGGGCATGACTTTCCCAATACAAAAGTTCACCGGGCATGACTTTCCCAATACAAAAGTTCACCGCGCATGACTTTTCCCATACAAAATTCACCGGGCATGACTTTTCCCATACAAATGTTCACCGGGCATGACTTTCCCAATACAAAAGTTCACCGGGCATGACTATTTCCATTCAAAAGTTCACCGGGCATGACTTTCCCAATACAAAAGATCACCGGGCATGACTTTCCCAATACAAAAGTTGACCGGGCATGACTTTTCCCATACAAAAGTTCACCGGGCATGACTTTCCCAATACAAAAGTTGACCGGGCAAGACTTTCCCAGTACAAAAGATCACCGGGCATGACTTTCCCAATACAAAAGTTCACCGGGCATGACTTTCCCAATACAAAAGTTCACCGGGCATGACTTTCCCAATACAAAAGTTTACCGGGCATGACTTTCCCAATAAAAAAGTTCACCGGGCATGACTTTCCCAATACAAAAGTTCTCCGGGCATGACTTTCCCAATACAAAAGTTCACCGGGCATGACTTTCCCAGTACAAAAGATCACCGGGCATGACTTTCCCAATACAAAAGTTGACCGGGCATGACTTTCCCAATACAAAAGTTCACCGGGCATGACTTTTCCCATACAAAAGTTGACCGGGCATGACTTTCCCAATACAAAAGATCACCGGGCATGACTTTCCCAATACAAAAGTTCACCGGGCATGACTTTCCCAATACAAAAGTTGACCGGGCATGACTTTCCCAATACAAAAGTTCACCGGGCATGACTTTCCAGTACAAAAGTTCACCGGGCATGACTTTCCCAATACAAAAGTTCACCGGGCATGACTTTCCCAATACAAAAGATCACCGGGCATGACTTTCCCAATACAAAAGTTCACCGGGCACGACTTTCCCAATACAAAAGTTCACCGGGCATGACTTTCCCAGTACAAAAGATCACCGGGCATGACTTTCCCAATACAAAAGTTGCCGGGCATGACTTTCCCAGTACAAATGTTCACCGGGCATGACTTTCCCAATACAAAAGTTCTCCGGGCATGACTTTCCCAATACAAAAGTTCACCGGGCATGACTTTCCAGTACAAAAGATTTTCCCCGGGCATGACTTTCCCAATACAAAAGTTCACCGGGCATGACTTTCCCAGTACAAAAGATCACCGCGCATGACTTTCCCAATACAAAAGTTCACCGGGCATGACTTTCCCAATACAAAAGTTCACCGGGCATGACTTTCCCAAATACAAAAGTTCACCGGGCATGACTTTCCCAATACAAAAGTTCACCGGGCATGACTTTTCCCATACAAAAGTTCACCGGGCATGACTTTCCCAATACAAAAGTTCACCGGGCATGACTTTTCCCATACAAAAGTTCACCGGGCATGACTTTCCCAATACAAAAGTTCACCGGGCATGACTTTTCCCATACAAATGTTCACCGGGCATGACTTTTCCCATACAAAAGTTCACCGGGCATGACTTTCCCAGTACAAAAGTTCACCGGGCATGACTTTCCCAGTACAAAAGATCACCGGGCATGACTTTTCCCATACAAATGTTCACCGGGCATGACTTTCCCAGTACAAAAGATCACCGGGCATGACTTTCCCAATACAAAAGTTCACCGGGCATGACTTTCCCAATACAAAAGTTCACCGGGCATGACTTTCCCAATACAAAAGTTCACCGGGCATGACTTTCCCAGTACAAAAGTTGACCGGGCATGACTTTCCCAATACAAAAGTTCACCGGGCATGACTTTCCCAATACAAAAGATCACCGGGCATGACTTTCCCAATACAAAAGTTCACCGGGCATGACTTTCCCAATACAAAAGTTCACCGGGCATGACTTTCCCAATACAAAAGTTCACCGGGCATGACTTTCCCAATACAAAAGTTGACCGGGCATGACTTTTCCCATACAAAAGTTCACCGGACATGACTTTCCCAATACAAAAGATCACCGGGCATGACTTTACCAATACAAAAGTTCACTGGGCATGACTTTTCCCATACAAAAGTTCACCGGGCATGACTTTCCCAGTACAAAAGATCACCGGGCATGACTTTCCCAATACAAAAGTTTACCGGGCATAACTTTCCCAGTACAAAAGATCACCGGGCATGACTTTCCCAATACAAAAGTTCACCGGGCATGACTTTCCCAATACAAAAGTTCACCGGGCATGACTTTCCCAATACAAAAGTTCACCGGGCATGACTTTCCCAGTACAAAAGTTCACCGGGCATGACTTTCCCAATACAAAAGTTCACCGGCATGACTTTCCCAGTACAAAAGTTCACCGGGCATGACTTTCCCAATACAAAAGTTCACCGGGCATGACTTTCCCAATACAAAAGTTCACCGGGCATGACTTTCCCAATACAAAAGTTCACCGGGCATGACTTTCCCAATACAAAAGTTGACCGGGCATGACTTTCCCAATACAAAAGTTCACCGGGCATGACTTTCCCAATACAAAAGTTCACCGGGCATGACTTTCCCAATACAAAATTTCACCGGGCATGACTTTCCCAGTACAAAAGATCACCGGGCATGACTTTCCCAATACAAAAGTTCACCGGGCATGACTTTCCCAGTACAAAAGTTCACCGGGCATGACTTTCCCAATACCAAAGTTCACCGGGCATGACTTTCCCAATACAAAAGTTCACCGGGCATGACTTTCCCAATACAAAAGATCACCGGGCATGACTTTCCCAATACAAAAGTTCACCGGGCATGACTTTCCCAGTACAAAAGATCACCGGGCATGACTTTCCCAATACAAAAGTTCACTGGGCATGACTTTTCCCATACAAAAGTTGACCGGGCATGACTTTCCCAGTACAAAAGATCACCGGGCATGACTTTTCCCATACAAAAGTTCACCGGGCATGACTTTCCCAATACAAAAGTTGACCGGGAATGACTTTCCCAATACAAAAGTTCACCGGGCATGACTTTCCCAGTACAAAAGTTCACCGGGCATGACTTTCCCAATACAAAAGATCACCGGGCATGACTTCCCCAATACAAAAGTTCACCGGGCATGAATTTCCCAATACAAAAGTTCACCGGGCATGACTTTCCCAATACAAAAGTTCACCGGGAATGACTTTCCCAGTACAAAAGATCACCGGGCATGACTTTCCCAATACAAAAGTTGACCGGGCATGACTTTCCCAGTACAAATGTTCACCGGGCATGACTTTCCCAATACAAAAGTTCACCGGCCATGACTTTCCCAATACAAAAGATGACCGGGCATGACTTTCCCAATACAAAAGGTCACCGGGCATGACTTTTCCCATACAAAAGTTGACCGGGCATGACTTTCCCAATACAAAAGGTCACCGGGCATGACTTTTCCCATACAAAAGTTCACCGGGCATGACTTTCCAAATACAAAAGTTCACCGGGGCATGACTTTTCCCACACAAATGTTCACCGGGCATGACTTTCCCAATACAAAAGCTCACCGGGCTTGACTTTTCCCATACAAAAGTTCACCGGGCATGACTTTCCCAATACAAAAGTTCACCGGGCATGACTTTCCCAATACAAAAGTTGACCGGGCATGACTTTCCCAGTACAAAAGTTCACCGGGCATGACTTTCCCAGTACAAAAGATAACCGGGCATGACTTTTCCCATACAAAAGTTCACCGGGCATGACTTTCCCAGTACAAAAGATCACCGGGTATGACTTTCCCAATACAAAAGTTCACCGGGCATGACTTTCCCAATACAAAAGTTCACCGGTCATGACTTTCCCAATACAAAAGTTCACCGGGCATGACTTTCCCAGTACAAAAGATCACCGGGCATGACTTTCCCAATACAAAAGTTGACCGGGCATGACTTTCCCAATACAAAAGTTGACCGGGCATGACTTTCCCAATACAAAAGTTCACCGGGCATGACTTTCCCAATACAAAAGTTCACCGGGCATGACTTTCCCAGTACAAAAGTTCACCGGGCATGACTTTCCCAATACAAAAGTTCACCGGGCATGACTTTCCCAATACAAAAGTTCACCGGGCATGACTTTCCCAATACAAAAGTTCACCGGGCATGACTTTCCTAATACAAAAGTTCACCGGGCATGACTTTTCCCATACAAAAGTTCACCGGGCATGACTTTCCCAGTACAAAAGATCACCGGGCATGACTTTCCCATACAAAAGTTCACCGGGCATGACTTTCCCAATACAAAAGTTCACCGGGCATGACTTTCCCAATACAAAAGTTCACCGGGCATGACTTTTCCCATACAAAAGTTCACCGGGCATGACTTTCCCAGTACAAAAGTTCAACGGGCATGACTTTCCCAATACAAAAGTTCACCGGGCATGACTTTCCCAATACAAAAGTTCACCGGGCATGACTTTCCCAATACAAAAGTTCACCGGGCATGACTTTCCCAGTACAAAAGTTCAACGGGCATGACTTTCCCAATACAAAAGTTCACCGGGCATGACTTTCCCAATACAAAAGTTCACCGGGCATGACTTTCCCAATACAAAAGTTCACCGGGCATGACTTTCCCAATACAAAAGTTCACCGGGCATGATTTTTCCCATACAAAAGTTCACCGGGCATGACTTTCCCAATACAAAAGTTGACCGGGCATGACTTTCCCAATACAAAAGTTCACCGGGCATGACTTTCCCATACAAAAGTTCACCGGGCATGACTTTCCCAGTACAAAAGATCACCGGGCATGACTTTCCCAATACAAAAGTTCACCGGGCATGACTTTCCCAATACAAAAGTTCACCGGGCATGACTTTCCCAATACAAAAGTTCACCGGGCATGACTTTCCCAATACAAAAGTTCACCGGGCATGACTTTCCCAATACAAAAGTTCACCGGGCATGACTTTCCTAATACAAAAGTTCACCGGGCATGACTTTCCCAGTACAAAAGATCACCGGGCATGACTTTCCCAGTACAAAAGATCACCGGGCATGACATTCCCAATACAAAAGTTGACCGGGCATGACTTTCCCAATACAAAAGTTCACCGGGCATGACTTTCCCAGTACAAAAGTTCACCGGGCATGACTTTCCCAATACAAAAGTTCACCGGGCATGACTTTCCCAGTACAAATGTTCACCGGGCATGACTTTCCCAATACAAAAGTTCACCGGGAATGACTTTCCCAATACAAAAGTTCACCGGGCATGACTTTCCCAGTACAAAAGATCACTGGGCATGACTTTCCCAATACAAAAGTTCACCGGGCATGACTTTCCCAATACAAAAGTTCACCGGGCATGACTTTCCCAATACAAAAGTTCACCGCGCATGACTTTTCCCATACAAAATTCACCGGGCATGACTTTTCCCATGCAAATGTTCACCGGGCATGACTTTCCCAATACAAAAGTTCACCGGGGATGACTTTTCCCATTCAAAAGTTCACCGGGCATGACTTTCCCAATACAAAAGATCACCGGGCATGACTTTCCCAATACAAAAGTTGACCGGGCATGACTTTTCCCATACAAAAGTTCACCGGGCATGACTTTCCCAATACAAAAGTTCACCGGGGATGACTTTTCCCATTCAAAAGTTCACCGGGCATGACTTTCCCAATACAAAAGATCACCGGGCATGACTTTCCCAATACAAAAGTTGACCGGGCATGACTTTTCCCATACAAAAGTTCACCGGGCATGACTTTCCCAATACAAAAGTTGACCGGGCATGACTTTCCCAGTACAAAAGATCACCGGGCATGACTTTCCCAATACAAAAGTTCACCGGGCATGACTTTCCCAATACAAAAGTTCACCGGGCATGACTTTCCCAATACAAAAGTTTACCGGGCATGACTTTCCCAATAAAAAAGTTCACCGGGCATGACTTTCCCAATACAAAAGTTCACCGGGCATGACTTTCCCAATACAAAAGTTCACCGGGCATGAATTTCCCAGTACAAAAGATCACCGGGCATGACTTTCCCAATACAAAAGTTGACCGGGCATGACTTTCCCAATACAAAAGTTCACCGGGCATGACTTTTCCCATACAAAAGTTGACCGGGCATGACTTTCCCAGTACATAAGATCACCGGGCATGACTTTTCCCATACAAAAGTTCACCGGGCATGACTTTCCCAATACAAAAGTTGACCGGGCATGACTTTCCCAATACAAAAGTTCACCGGGCATGACTTTCCCAGTACAAAAGTTCACCGGGCATGATTTTCCCAATACAAAAGATCACCGGGCATGCCTTTCCCAATACAAAAGTTCACCGGGCATGACTTTCCCAATACAAAAGTTCACCGGGCATGACTTTCCCAATACAAAAGTTCACCGGGCATGACTTTCCCAGTACAAAAGATCACCGGGCATGACTTTCCCAATACAAAAGTTGACCGGGCATGACTTTCCCAGTACAAATGTTCACCGGGCATGACTTTCCCAATACAAAAGTTCACCGGGCATGACTTTCCCAATACAAAAGTTCACCGGGCATGACTTTCCCAGTACAAAAGATCACCGGGCATGACTTTCCCAGTACAAAATATCACCGGGCATGACTTTCCCAATACAAAAGTTCACCGGGAATGACTTTCCCAATACAAAAGTTCACCGGGCATGACTTTCCCAATACAAAAGTTGACCGGGCATGACTTTCCCAGTACAAATGTTCACCGGGCATGACTTTCCCAATACAAAAGTTCACCGGGCATGACTTTCCCAGTACAAAAGATCACCGGGCATGACTTTCCCAATACAAAAGTTCACCGGGCATGACTTTCCCAGTACAAAAGATCACCGGGCATGACTTTCCCAATACAAAAGTTCACCGGGCATGACTTTCCCAATACAAAAGTTCACCGGGCATGACTTTCCCAATACAAAGTTCACCGGGCATGACTTTTCCCATACAAAAGTTCACCGGGCATGACTTTCCCAATACAAAAGTTCACCGGGCATGACTTTTCCCATACAAATGTTCACCGGGCATGACTTTCCCAATACAAAAGTTCACCGGGCATGACTTTTCCCATACAAAAGTTCACCGGGCATGACTTTCCCAGTACAAAAGATCACCGGGCATGACTTTTCCCATACAAAAGTTCACCGGGCATGACTTTCCCAGTACAAAAGTTCACCGGGCATGACTTTCCCAGTACAAAAGATCACCGGGCATGACTTTTCCCATACAAAAGTTAACCGGGCATGACTTTCCCAGTACAAAAGATCACCGGGCATGACTTTCCCAATACAAAAGCTCACCGGGCATGACTTTCCCAATACAAAAGTTCACCGGGCATGACTTTCCCAATACAAAAG
The DNA here is from genome assembly GCF_047663935.1 of Musca autumnalis. Lineage (NCBI taxonomy): Eukaryota > Metazoa > Arthropoda > Insecta > Diptera > Muscidae > Musca > Musca autumnalis. Next base: position 204,648 of record NW_027411697.1, read on the forward strand.
TTCACCGGGCATGACTTTCCCAGTACAAAAGATCACCGGGCATGACTTTCCCAATACAAAAGTTGACCGGGCATGACTTTCCCAATACAAAAGTTGACCGGGCATGACTTTCCCAATACAAAAGTTCACCGGGCATGACTTTCCCAATACAAAAGTTCACTGGGCAAGTTCACCGGGCATGACTTTCCCAATACAAAAGTTCACTGGGCAAGTTCACCGGGCATGACTTTCCCATACAAAAGTTCACCGGGCATGACTTTCCCAATACAAAAGTTCACCGGGCATGACTTTCCCAGTACAAAAGATCACCGGGCATGACTTTCCCAATACAAAAGATCACCGGGCATGACTTTCCCAATACAAAAGTTCACCGGGCATGACTTTCCCAATACAAAAGTTCACCGGGCATGACTTTCCCAATACAAAAGTTCACCGGGCATGACTTTCCCAGTACAAAAGATCACCGGGCATGACTTTCCCAATACAAAAGTTGACCGGGCATGACTTTCCCAGTACAAATGTTCACCGGGCATGACTTTCCCAATACAAAAGTTCACCGGGCATGACTTTCCCAATACAAAAGTTCACCGGGCATGACTTTCCCAGTACAAAAGATCACCGGGCATGACTTTCCCAATACAAAAGTTCACCGGGCATGACTTTCCCAGTACAGAAGATCACCGGGCATGACTTTCCCAATACAAAAGTTCACCGGGCATGACTTTCCCAATACAAAAGTTCACCGGGCATGACTTTCCCAATACAAAGTTCACCGGGCATGACTTTCCCAATACAAAAGTTCACCGGGCATGACTTTCCCAATACAAAAGTTCACCGGGCATGACTTTTCCCATACAAAAGTTCACCGGGCATGACTTTCCCAATACAAAAGTTCACCGGGCATGACTTTTCCCATACAAAAGTTCACCGGGCATGACTTTCCCAATACAAAAGTTCACCGGGCATGACTTTTCCCATACAAATGTTCACCGGGCATGACTTTCCCAATACAAAAGTTCACCGGGCATGACTTTTCCCATACAAAAGTTCACCGGGCATGACTTTCCCAGTACAAAAGATCACCGGGCATTACTTTTCCCATACAAAAGTTCACCGGGCATGACTTTCCCAGTACAAAAGTTCACCGGGCATGACTTTCCCAGTACAAAAGATCACCGGGCATGACTTTTCCCATACAAAAGTTCACCGGGCATGACTTTCCCAGTACAAAAGATCACCGGGCATGACTTTCCCAATACAAAAGTTCACCGGGCATGACTTTCCCAATACAAAAGTTCACCGGGCATGACTTTCCCAGTACAAAAGATCACCGGGCATGACTTTCCCAATACAAAAGTTGGCCGGGCATGACTTTCCCAGTACAAATGTTCACCGGGCATGACTTTCCCAATACAAAAGTTCACCGGGCATGACTTTCCCAATACAAAAGTTCACCGGGCATGACTTTCCCAGTACAAAAGATCACCGGGCATGACTTTCCCAATACAAAAGTTCACCGGGCATGACTTTCCCAGTACAAAAGATCACCGGGCATGACTTTCCCAATACAAAAGTTCACCGGGCATGACTTTCCCAATACAAAAGTTCACCGGGCATGACTTTCCCAATACAAAGTTCACCGGGCATGACTTTCCCAATACAAAAGTTCACGGGCATGACTTTCCCAATACAAAAGTTCACCGGGCATGACTTTTCCCATACAAAAGTTCACCGGGCATGACTTTCCCAATACAAAAGTTCACCGGGCATGACTTTTCCCATACAAAAGTTCACCGGGCATAACTTTCCCAATACAAAAGTTCACCGGGCATGACTTTTCCCATACAAATGTTCACCGGGCATGACTTTCCCAATACAAAAGTTCACCGGGCATGACTTTTCCCATACAAAAGTTCACCGGGCATGACTTTCCCAGTACAAAAGATCACCGGGCATGACTTTCCCAGTACAAAAGATCACCGGGCATGACTTTTCCCATACAAAAGTTCACCGGGCATGACTTTCCCAATACAAAAGTTCACCGGGCATGACTTTCCTAATACAAAAGTTCACCGGGCATGACTTTCCCAGTACAAAAGTTGACCGGGCATGACTTTCCCAATACAAAAGTTGACCGGGCATGACTTTCCCAATACAAAAGTTCACCGGGCATGACTTTCCCAATACAAAAGATCACCGGGCATGACTTTCCCAATACAAAAGTTCACCGGGCATGACTTTCCCAATACAAAAGTTCACCGGGCATGACTTTCCCAATACAAAAGTTCACCGCGCATGACTTTCCCAATACAAAAGTTGACCGGGCATGACTTTTCCCATACAAAAGTTCACCGGGCATGACTTTCCCAATACAAAAGATCACCGGGCATGACTTTCCCAATACAAAAGTTCACCGGGCATGACTTTTCCCATACAAAAGTTCACCGGGCATGACTTTCCCAGTACAAAAGATCACCGGGCATGACTTTCCCAATACAAAAGTTGACCGGGCATGACTTTCCCAGTACAAAAGATCACCGGGCATGACTTTCCCAATACAAAAGTTCACCGGGCATGACTTTCCCAATACAAAAGTTCACCGGGCATGACTTTCCCAATACAAAAGTTCACCGGGCATGACTTTCCCAGTACAAAAGTTCACCGGGCATGACTTTCCCAATACAAAAGTTCACCGGGCATGACTTTCCCAGTACAAAAGTTCACCGGGCATGACTTTCCCAATACAAAAGTTCACCGGGCATGACTTTCCCAATACAAAAGTTCACCGGGCATGACTTTCCCAATACAAAAGTTCACCGGGCATGACTTTCCCAATACAAAAGTTGACCGGGCATGACTTTCCCAATACAAAAGTTCACCGGGCATGACTTTCCCAATACAAAAGTTCACCGGGCATGACTTTCCCAATACAAAATTTCACCGGGCATGACTTTCCCAGTACAAAAGATCACCGGGCATGACTTTCCCAATACAAAAGTTCACCGGGCATGACTTTCCCAGTACAAAAGTTCACCGGGCATGACTTTCCCAATACAAAAGTTCACCGGGCATGACTTTCCCAATACAAAAGTTCACCGGGCATGACTTTCCCAATACAAAAGTTGACCGGGCATGACTTTCCTAATACAAAAGTTGACCGGGCATGACTTTCCCAGTACAAAAGATCACCGGGCATGACTTTCCCAATACAAAAGTTTACCGGGCATGACTTTCCCAGTACAAAAGATCACCGGGCATGACTTTCCCAATACAAAAGTTCACCGGGCATGACTTTCCCAGTACAAAAGATCACCGGGCATGACTTTCCCAATACAAAAGTTGACCGGGCATGACTTTTCCCATACAAAAGTTGACCGGGCATGACTTTCCCAGTACAAAAGATCACCGGGCATGACTTTCCCAATACAAAAGTTCACCGGGCATGACTTTTCCCATACAAAAGTTCACCGGGCATGACTTTCCCAATACAAAAGTTGACCGGCCATGACTTTCCCAGTACAAAAGATCACCGGGCATGACTTTCCCATACAAAAGTTCACCGGGCATGACTTTCCCAATACAAAAGTTGACCGGGCATGACTTTTCCCATACAAAAGTTGACCGGGCATGACTTTCCCAGTACAAAAGATCACCGGGCATGACTTTTCCCATACAAAAGTTCACCGGGCATGACTTTCCCAATACAAAAGTTGACCGGGCATGACTTTCCCAATACAAAAGTTCACCGGGCATGACTTTCCCAGTACAAAAGTTCACCGGGCATGACTTTCCCAATACAAAAGATCACCGGGAATGACTTTCCCAATACAAAAGTTCACCGGGCATGACTTTCCCAATACAAAAGTTCACCGGGCATGACTTTCCCAATACAAAAGTTCACCGGGCATGACTTTCCCAATACAAAAGTTCACCGGGCATGACTTTCCCAGTACAAAAGATCACCGGGCATGATTTTCCCAATACAAAAGTTGACCGGGCATGACTTTCCCAGTACAAATGTTCACCGGGCATGACTTTCCTAATACAAAAGTTCACCGGGCATGACTTTCCCAATACAAAAGTTGACCGGGCATGACTTTCCCAATACAAAAGTTCACCGGGCATGACTTTTCCCATACAAAAGTTGACCGGGCATGACTTTCCCAGTACAAAAGATCACCGGGCATGACTTTTCCCATACAAAAGTTGACCGGGCATGACTTTCCCAATACAAAAGTTGACCGGGCATGACTTTCCCAATACAAAAGTTCACCGGGCATGACTTTCCCAGTACAAAAGTTTACCGGGCATGACTTTCCCAATACAAACGATCGCCGGGCATGACTATCCCAATACAAAAGTTCACCGGGCATGACTTTCCCAATACAAAAGTTCACCGGGCATGACTTTCCCAATACAAAAGTTCACCGGGCATGACTTTTCCCATACAAAAGTTCACCGGGCATGACTTTCCAAATACAAAAGTTCACCGGGCATGACTTTTCCCATACAAATGTTCACCGGGCATGACTTTCCCAATACAAAAGTTCACCGGGCATGACTTTCCCAATACAAAAGTTCACCGGGCATGACTTTCCCAATACAAAAGTTCACCGGGCATGACTTTCCCAGTACAAAAGATCACCGGGCATGACTTTCCCAATACAAAAGTTGACCGGGCATGACTTTCCCAATACAAAAGATAACCGGGCATGACTTTTCCCATACAAAAGTTCACCGGGCATGACTTTCCCAGTACAAAAGATCACCGGGTATGACTTTCCCAATACAAAAGTTCACCGGGCATGACTTTCCCAATACAAAAGTTCACCGGGCATGACTTTCCCAATACAAAAGTTCACCGGGCATGACTTTCCCAGTACAAAAGATCACCGGGCATGACTTTCCCAATACAAAAGTTGACCGGGCATGACTTTCCCAATACAAAAGTTGACCGGGCATGACTTTCCCTATACAAAAGTTGACCGGGCATGACTTTCCCAATACAAAAGTTCACCGGGCATGACTTTCCCAGTACAAAAGTTCACCGGGCATGACTTTCCCAATACAAAAGTTCACCGGGCATGACTTTCCCAATACAAAAGTTCACCGGGCATGACTTTCCCAATACAAAAGTTCACCGGGCATGACTTTCCCAGTACAAAAGATCACCGGGCATGACTTTCCCAATACAAAAGTTCACCGGGCATGACTTTCCCAATACAAAAGTTCACCGGGCATGACTTTCCCAATACAAAAGTTGACCGGGCATGACTTTCCCAATACAAAAGTTCACCGGGCATGACTTTCCCAGTACAAAAGATCACCGGGCATGACTTTCCCAATACAAAAGTTCACCGGGCATGACTTTCACAGTACAAAAGATCACCGGGCATGACTTTCCCAATACAAAAGTTGACCGGGCATGACTTTCCCAATACAAAAGTTGACCGGGCATGACTTTCCCTATACAAAAGTTGACCGGGCATGACTTTCTTAATACAAAAGTTCACCGGGCATGACTTTCCCAATACAAAAGTTGACCGGGCATGACTTTCCTAATACAAAAGTTGACCGGGCATGACTTTCCCAATACAAAATTTCACCGGGCATGACTTTCCCAGTACAAAAGATCACCGGGCATGACTTTCCCAATACAAAAGTTCACCGGGCATGACTTTTCCCATACAAAAGTTCACCGGGCATGACTTTCCCAATACAAAAGTTCACAGGGCATGACTTTCCCAATACAAAAGTTCACCGGGCATGACTTTCCCTATACAAAAGTTGACCGGGCATGACTTTCCCAATACAAAAGTTCACCGGGCATGACTTTCCCAATACAAAACTTCACCGGGCATGACTTTCCCAATACAAAAGTTGACCGGGCATGACTTTCCTAATACAAAAGTTGACCGGGCATGACTTTCCCAATACAAAATTTCACCGGGCATGACTTTCCCAGTACAAAAGATCACCGGGCATGACTTTCCCAATACAAAAGTTCACCGGGCATGACTTTCCCAGTACAAAAATTCACCGGGCATGACTTTCCCAATACAAAAGTTCACCGGGCATGACTTTCCCAATACAAAAGTTCACCGGGCATGACTTTCCCAATACAAAAGTTGACCGGGCATGACTTTCCTAATACAAAAGTTGACCGGGCATGACTTTCCCAGTACAAAAGATCACCGGGCATGACTTTCCCAATACAAAAGTTTACCGGGCATGACTTTCCCAGTACAAAAGATCACCGGGCATGACTTTCCCAATACAAAAGTTCACCGGGCATGACTTTCCCAGTACAAAAGATCACCGGGCATGACTTTCCCAATACAAAAGTTGACCGGGCATGACTTTCCCAGTACAAATGTTCACCGGGCATGACTTTCCCAATACAAAAGTTCACCGGGCATGACTTTTCCCATACAAAAGTTCACCGGGCATGACTTTCCCAATACAAAAGTTCACCGGGCATGACTTTTCCCATACAAAAGTTCACCGGGCATGACTTTTCCCATACAAAAGTTGACCGGGCATGACTTTCCCAGTACAAAAGATCACCGGGCATGACTTTTCCCACACAAAAGTTCAGCGGGCATGACTTTCCCAATACAAAAGTTGACCGGGCATGACTTTCACAATACAAAAGTTCACCGGGCATGACTTTCCCAGTACAAAAGTTCACCGGGCATGACTTTCCCAATACAAAAGATCACCGGGAATGACTTTCCCAATACAAAAGTTCACCGGGCATGACTTTCCCAATACAAAAGTTCACCGGGCATGACTTTCCCAATACAAAAGTTCACCGGGCATGACTTTCCCAATACAAAAGTTCACCGGGCATGACTTTCCCAGTACAAAAGATAACCGGGCATGATTTTCCCAATACAAAAGTTGACCGGGCATGACTTTCCCAATACAAAAGTTCACCGGGCATGACTTTTCCCATACAAAAGTTGACCGGGCATGACTTTCCCAGTACAAAAGATCACCGGGCATGACTTTTCCCATACAAAAGTTCACCGGGCATGACTTTCCCAATACAAAAGTTGACCGGGCATGACTTTCCCAATACAAAAGTTCACCGGGCATGACTTTCCCAGTACAAAAGTTTACCGGGCATGACTTTCCCAATACAAAAGATCACCGGGCATGACTTTCCCAATACAAAAGTTCACCGGGCATGACTTTCCCAATACAAAAGTTCACCGGGCATGACTTTCCCAATACAAAAGTTCACCGGGCATGACTTTTCCCATACAAAAGTTCACCGGGCATGACTTTCCAAATACAAAAGTTCACCGGGCATGACTTTTCCCATACAAATGTTCACCGGGCATGACTTTCCCAATACAAAAGTTCACCGGGCATGACTTTTCCCATACAAAAGTTCACCGGGCATGACTTTCCCAATACAAAAGTTCACCGGGCATGACTTTCCCAATACAAAAGTTGACCGGGCATGACTTTCCCAGTACAAAAGTTCACTGGGCATGACTTTCCCAGTACAAAAGATAACCGGGCATGACTTTTCCCATACAAAAGTTCACCGGGCATGACTTTCCCAGTACAAAAGATCACCGGGTATGACTTTCCCAATACAAAAGTTCACCGGGCATGACTTTCCCAATACAAAAGTTCACCGGGCATGACTTTCCCAATACAAAAGTTCACCGGGCATGACTTTCCCAGTACAAAAGATCACCGGGCATGACTTTCCCAATACAAAAGTTGACCGGGCATGACTTTCCCAATACAAAAGTTGACCGGGCATGACTTTCCCTATACAAAAGTTGACCGGGCATGACTTTCCCAATACAAAAGTTCACCGGGCATGACTTTCCCAGTACAAAAGTTCACCGGGCATGACTTTCCCAATACAAAAGTTCACCGGGCATGACTTTCCCAATACAAAAGTTCACCGGGCATGACTTTCCCAATACAAAAGTTCACCGGGCATGACTTTCCCAGTACAAAAGATCACCGGGCATGACTTTCCCAATACAAAAGTTCACCGGGCATGACTTTCCCAATACAAAAGTTCACCGGGCATGACTTTCCCAATACAAAAGTTGACCGGGCATGACTTTCCCAATACAAAAGTTCACCGGGCATGACTTTCCCAGTACAAAAGATCACCGGGCATGACTTTCCCAATACAAAAGTTCACCGGGCATGACTTTCCCAGTACAAAAGATCACCGGGCATGACTTTCCCAATACAAAAGTTGACCGGGCATGACTTTCCCAATACAAAAGTTGACCGGGCATGACTTTCCCTATACAAAAGTTGACCGGGCATGACTTTCCCAATACAAAAGTTCACCGGGCATGACTTTCCCAGTACAAAAGTTCACCGGGCATGACTTTCCCAATACAAAAGTTCACCGGGCATGACTTTCCCAATACAAAAGTTCACCGGGCATGACTTTCCCAATACAAAAGTTCACCGGGCATGACTTTTCCCATACAAAAGTTCACCGGGCACGACTTTCCCCATAACAAAAGTTCACCGGGCCTGACTTTCCCAATACAAAATATCACCGGGCATGACTTTCCCAATACAAAAGTTGACCGGGCATGACTTTCCCAGTACAAATGTTCACCGGGCATGACTTTCCCAATACAAAAGTTCACCGGGCATGACTTTCCCAATACAAAAGTTCACCGGGCATGACTTTCCCAATACAAAAGTTCACCGGGCACGACTTTCCCCATAACAAAAGTTCACCGGGCCTGACTTTCCCAATACAAAAGTTCACCGGGCATGACTTTTCCCATACAAAAGTTGACCGGGCATGACTTTCCCAGTACAAAAGATCACCGGGCATGACTTTTCCCATACAAAAGTTCACCGGGCATGACTTTCCCAATACAAAAGTTGACCGGGCATGACTTTCCCAATACAAAAGTTCACCGGGCATGACTTTCCCAGTACAAAAGTTTACCGGGCATGACTTTCCCAATACAAAAGATCACCGGGCATGACTTTCCCAATACAAAAGTTCACCGGGCATGACTTTCCCAATACAAAAGTTCACCGGGCATGACTTTCCCAACACAAAAGTTCACCGGGCATGACTTTTCCCATACAAAAGTTCACCGGGCATGACTTTCCAAATACAAAAGTTCACCGGGCATGACTTTTCCCATACAAATGTTCACCGGGCATGACTTTCCCAATACAAAAGTTCACCGGGCATGACTTTTCCCATACAAAAGTTCACCGGGCATGACTTTCCCAATACAAAAGTTCACCGGGAATGACTTTCCCAATACAAAAGTTGACCGGGCATGACTTTCCCAGTACAAAAGTTCACCGGGCATGACTTTCCCAGTACAAAAGATAACCGGGCATGACTTTTCCCATACAAAAGTTCACCGGGCATGACTTTCCCAGTACAAAAGATCACCGGGTATGACTTTCCCAATACAAAAGTTCACCGGGCATGACTTTCCCAATACAAAAGTTCACCGGGCATGACTTTCCCAATACAAAAGTTCACCGGGCATGACTTTCCCAGTACAAAAGATCACCGGGCATGACTTTCCCAATACAAAAGTTGACCGGGCATGACTTTCCCAATACAAAAGTTGACCGGGCATGACTTTCCCTATACAAAAGTTGACCGGGCATGACTTTCCCAATACAAAAGTTCACCGGGCATGACTTTCCCAGTACAAAAGTTCACCGGGCATGACTTTCCCAATACAAAAGTTCACCGGGCATGACTTTCCCAATACAAAAGTTCACCGGGCATGACTTTCCCAATACAAAAGTTCACCGGGCATGACTTTCCCAGTACAAAAGATCACCGGGCATGACTTTCCCAATACAAAAGTTCACCGGGCATGACTTTCCCAATACAAAAGTTCACCGGGCATGACTTTCCCAATACAAAAGTTGACCGGGCATGACTTTCCCAATACAAAAGTTCACCGGGCATGACTTTCCCAGTACAAAAGATCACCGGGCATGACTTTCCCAATACAAAAGTTCACCGGGCATGACTTTCCCAGTACAAAAGATCACCGGGCATGACTTTCCCAATACAAAAGTTGACCGGGCATGACTTTCCCAATACAAAAGTTGACCGGGCATGACTTCCCTATACAAAAGTTGACCGGGCATGACTTTCCCAATACAAAAGTTCACCGGGCATGACTTTCCCAGTACAAAAGTTCACCGGGCATGACTTTCCCAATACAAAAGTTCACCGGGCATGACTTTCCCAATACAAAAGTTCACCGGGCATGACTTTCCCAATACAAAAGTTCACCGGGCATGACTTTCCCAGTACAAAAGATCACCGGGCATGACTTTCCCAATACAAAAGTTCACCGGGCATGACTTTCCCAATACAAAAGTTCACCGGGCATGACTTTCCCAATACAAAAGTTCACCGGGCATGACTTTCCCAATACAAAAGTTCACCGGGCATGACTTTTCCCATACAAAAGTTCACCGGACATGACTTTCCCAGTACAAAATATCACCGGGCATGACTTTCCCAATACAAAAGTTGACCGGGCATGACTTTCCCAGTACAAATGTTCACCGGGCATGACTTTCCCAATACAAAAGTTCACCGGGCATGACTTTCCCAATACAAAAGTTCACCGGGCATGACTTTCCCAATACAAAAGTTCACCGGGCACGACTTTCCCCATAACAAAAGTTCACCGGGCCTGACTTTCCCAATACAAAAGTTCACCGGGCATGACTTTTCCCATACAAAAGTTCACCGGGCATGACTTTCCCAGTACAAAAGTTCAACGGGCATGACTTTCCCAATACAAAAGTTCACCGGGCATGACTTTCCCAATACAAAAGTTCACCGGGCATGACTTTCCCAATACAAAAGTTCACCGGGCATGACTTTCCCAATACAAAAGTTCACCGGGCATGACTTTTCCCATACAAAAGTTCACCGGGCATGACTTTCCCAATACAAAAGTTGACCGGGCATGTCTTTCCCAATACAGAAGTTCACCGGGCATGACTTTTCCCATACAAAAGTTCACCGGGCATGACTTTCCCAGTACAAAAGATCACCGGGCATGACTTTCCCAATACAAAAGTTGACCGGGCATGACTTTCCCAATACAAAAGTTGACCGGGCATGACTTTCCCAATACAAAAGTTCACCGGGCATGACTTTCCCAATACAAAAGTTCACCGGGCATGACTTTCCCAATACAAAAGTTCACCGAGCATGACTTTCCCAATACAAAAGTTCACCGGGCATGACCTTCCCAGTACAAAAGATCACCGGGCATGACTTTCCCAATACAAAAGTTCACCGGGCATGACTTTCCCAATACAAAAGTTCACCGGGCATGACTTTCCCAATACAAAAGTTCACCGGGCATGACTTTCCCAATACAAAAGTTCACCGGGCATGACTTTCCCAGTACAAAAGATCACCGGGCATGATTTTCCCAATACAAAAGTTCAACGGGCATGACTTTCCCAGTACAAAAGTTCACCGGGCATGACTTTCCCAATACAAAAGTTCACCGGGCATGACTTTCCCAGTACAAAAGTTCACCGGGCATGACCTTCCCAATACAAAAGTTGACCGGGCATGACTTTCCCAATACAAAAGTTCACCGGGCATGACTTTCCCAGTACAAAAGTTCACCGGGCATGACTTTCCCAATACAAAAGTTCACCGGGCATGACTTTCCCAGTACAAAAGATCACCGGGCATGACTTTCCCAATACAAAAGATCACAGGGCATGACTTTCCCAATACAAAAGTTCACCGGGCATGACTTTCCCAATACAAAAGTTCACCGGGCATGACTTTCCCAATACAAAAGTTCACCGGGCATGACTTTCCCAGTACAAAAGATCACCGGGCATGACTTTCCCAATACAAAAGTTGACCGGGCATGACTTTCCCAGTACAAATGTTCACCGGGCATGACATTCCCAATACAAAAGTTCACCGGGCATGACTTTTCCAATACAAAGGTTGACCGGGCATGACTTTCCCAATATAAAAGTTCACCGGGCATGACTTTTCCCATACAAAAGTTGACCGGGCATGACTTTCCCAGTACAAAAGATCACCGGGCATGACTTTTCCCATACAAAAGTTCACCGGGCATGACTTTCCCAATACAAAAGTTGACCGGGCATGACTTTCCCAATACAAAAGTTCACCGGGCATGACTTTCCCAGCACAAAAGTTCACCGGGCATGACTTTCCCAATACAAAAGATCACCGGGCATGACTTTCCCAATACAAAAGTTCACCGGGCATGACTTTCCCAATACAAAAGTTCACCGGGCATGACTTTCCCAGTACAAAAGATCACCGGGCATGACTTCCCAATACAAAAGTTCACCGGGCATGACTTTCCCAATACAAAAGTTCACCGGGCATGACTTTTCCAATACAAAAGTTCACCGGGCATGACTTTCCCAATACAAAAGTTCACCGGGCATGACTTTCCCAATACAAAAGTTCACCGGGCATGACTTTTCCCATACAAAAGTTCACCGGGCATGACTTTCCCAATACAAAAGTTCACCGGGCATGACTTTTCCCATACAAAAGTTCACCGGGTATGACTTTCCAAATACAAAAGTTCACCGGGCATGACTTTTCCCATACAAATGTTCACCGGGCATGACTTTCCCAATACAAAAGTTCACCGGGCATGACTTTTCCCATACAAAATTTCACCGGGCATGACTTTCCCAATACAAAAGTTCACCGGGCATGACTTTCCCAATACAAAAGTTGACCGGGCATGACTTTCCCAGTACAAAAGTTCACCGGGCATGACTTTCCCAGTACAAAAGATAACCGGGCATGACTTTTCCCATACAAAAGTTCACCGGGCATGACTTTCCCAGTACAAAAGATCACCGGGTATGACTTTCCCAATACAAAAGTTCACCGGGCATGACTTTCCCAATACAAAAGTTCACCGGGCATGACGTTCCCAATACAAAAGTTCACCGGGCTTGACTTTCCCAGTACAAAAGATCACCGGGCATGACTTTCCCAATACAAAACTTGACCGGGGATGACTTTCCCAATACAAAAGTTGACCGGGCATGACTTTCCCAATACAAAAGTTCACCGGGCATGACTTTCCCAATACAAAAGTTCACCGGGCATGACTTTCCCAGTACAAAAGTTCACCGGGCATGACTTTCCCAATACAAAAGTTCACCGGGCATGACTTTCCCAATACAAAAGTTCACCGGGCATGACTTTCCCAATACAAAAGTTCACCGGGCATGACTTTCCTAATACAAAAGTTCACCGGGCATGACTTTCCCAATACAAAAGTTCACCGGGCATGACTTTCCCAATACAAAAGTTCACCGGGCATGACTTTTCCCATACAAAAGTTCACCGGGCATGACTTTCCCAGTACAAAATATCACCGGGCATGACTTTCCCAATACAAAAGTTGACCGGGCATGACTTTCCCAGTACAAATGTTCACCGGGCATGACTTTCCCAATACAAAAGTTCACCGGGCATGACTTTCCCAATACAAAAGTTCACCGGGCATGACTTTCCCAATACAAAAGTTCACCGGGCATGACTTTCCCAATACAAAAGTTCACCGGGCATGACTTTCCCAATACAAAAGTTCACCGGGCATGACTTTTCCCATACAAAAGTTCACCGGGCATGACTTTCCCAGTACAAAAGTTCAACGGGCATGACTTTTCCAATACAAAAGTTCACCGGGCATGACTTTCCCAATACAAAAGTTCACCGGGCATGACTTTCCCAATACAAAAGTTCACCGGGCATGACTTTCCCAATACAAAAGTTCACCGGGCATGACTTTTCCCATACAAAAGTTCACCGGGCATGACTTTCCCAATACAAAAGTTGACCGGGCATGACTTTCCCAATACAAAAGTTCACCGGGCATGACTTTTCCCATACAAAAGTTCACCGGGCATGACTTTCCCAGTACAAAAGATCACCGGGCATGACTTTCCCAATACAAAAGTTGACCGGGCATGACTTTCCCAATGCAAAAGTGGACCGGTCATGACTTTCCCAATACAAAACTTCACCGGGCATGACTTTCCCAATATAAAAGTTCACCGGGCATGACTTTCCCAATACAAAAGTTCACCGGGCATGACTTTCCCAATACAAAAGTTCACCGGGCATGACTTTTCCAGTACAAAAGATCACGGGGCATGACTTTCCAAATACAAAAGTTCACCGGGCATGACTTTCCCAGTACAAAAGTTCACCGGGCATGACTTTCCCAATACAAAAGTTCACCGGGCATGACTTTCCCAGTACAAAAGTTCACCGGGCATGACTTTCCCAATACAAAAGTTGACCGGGCATGACTTTCCCAATACAAAAGTTCACCGGGCATGACTTTCCCAGTACAAAAGTTCACCGGGCATGACTTTCCCAATACAAAAGTTCACCGGGCATGACTTTTCCCATACAAAAGTTCACCGGGCATGACTTTCCCAGTACATAAGATCACCGGGCATGACTTTTCCAATACAAAAGTTCACCGGGCATGACTTTCCCAGTACAAAAGTTCACCGGGCATGACTTTCCCAATACAAAAGTTTACCGGGCATGACTTTCCCAGTACAAAAGTTCACCGGGCATGACTTTCCCAATACAAAAGTTGACCGGGCATGACTTTCCCAATACAAAAGTTCACCGGGCATGACTTTCCCAATACAAAAGTTGACCGGGCATGACTTTCCCAATACAAAAGCTCACCGGGCATGACTTTCCCAATACAAAAGTTCACCGGGAATGACTTTCCCAATACAAAAGTTCACCGGGCATGACTTTCCCAATACAAAAGTTCACCGGGCATGACTTTCCCAATACAAAAGTTCACCGGGCATGACTTTCCCAATACAAAAGTTCACCGGGCATGACTTTCCCAATACAAAAGTTCACCGGGCATGACTTTTCCAATACAAAAGTTCACCGGGCATGACTTTCCCAATACAAAAGTTGACCGGGCATGACTTTCCCAATACAAAAGTTCACCGGGCATGACTTTTCCCATACAAAAGTTCACCGGGCATGACTTTCCCAATACAAAAGTTCACCGGGCATGACTTTTCCCATACAAAAGTTCACCGGGCACGACATTCCCAATACAAAAGTTCACCGGGCATGACTTTCCCAATACAAAAGTTCACCGGGCATGACTTTCCCAGTACAAAAGTTCACCGGGCATGACTTTCCCAATACAAAAGTTCACCGGGCATGACTTTCCCAATACAAAAGTTCACCGGGCATGAATTTCCCAGTACAAAAGATCACCGGGCATGACTTTCCCAATACAAAAGTTCACCGGGCATGACTTTCCCAGTGCAAAAGTTCACCGGGCATGACTTTCCTAATACAAAAGTTGACCGGGCATGACTTTCCCAATACAAAAGTTCACCGGGCATGACTTTTCCCATACAAAAGTTCACCGGGCATGACTTTCCCCATACAAAAGTTCACCAGGCATGACTTTCCCAGTACAAAAGATCACCGGGCATGACTTTCCCAATACAAAAGTTCACCGGGCATGACTTTCCCAATACAAAAGTTCACCGGGCATGACTTTCCCAATACAAAAGTTCACCGGGCATGACTTTCCCAATACAAAAGTTCACCGGGCATGACTTTCCCAGTACAAAAGTTCACCGGGCATGACTTTCCCAATACAAAAGTTCACCGGGCATGACTTTCCCAATACAAAAGTTCACCGGGCATGACTTTCCCAATACAAAAGTTCACCGGGCATGACTTTTCCCATACAAAAGTTCACCGGGCATGACTTTTCCCATACAAAAGTTCACCAGGCATGACTTTCCAAGTACAAAAGATCACCGGGCATGACTTTCCCAATACAAAAGTTCAACGGGCATGACTTTCCCAATACAAAAGTTCACCGGGCATGACTTTCCCAATACAAAAGTTCACCGGGCATGACTTTCCCAATACAAAAGTTCACCGGGCATGACTTTCCCAGTACAAATGTTCACCGGGCATGACTTTCCCAATACAAAAGTTCACCGGGCATGACTTTCCCAATACAAAAGTTGACCGGGCATGACTTTCCCAATGCAAAAGTGGACCGGTCATGACTTTCCCAATACAAAACTTCACCGGGCATGACTTTCCCAATATAAAAGTTCACCGGGCATGACTTTCCCAATACAAAAGTTCACCGGGCATGACTTTCCCAATACAAAAGTTCACCGGGCATGACTTTTCCAGTACAAAAGATCACGGGGCATGACTTTCCAAATACAAAAGTTCACCGGGCATGACTTTCCCAGTACAAAAGTTCACCGGGCATGACTTTCCCAATACAAAAGTTCACCGGGCATGACTTTCCCAGTACAAAAGTTCACCGGGCATGACTTTCCCAATACAAAAGTTGACCGGGCATGACTTTCCCAATACAAAAGTTCACCGGGCATGACTTTCCCAGTACAAAAGTTCACCGGGCATGACTTTCCCAATACAAAAGTTCACCGGGCATGACTTTTCCCATACAAAAGTTCACCGGGCATGACTTTCCCAGTACATAAGATCACCGGGCATGACTTTTCCAATACAAAAGTTCACCGGGCATGACTTTCCCAGTACAAAAGTTCACCGGGCATGACTTTCCCAATACAAAAGTTTACCGGGCATGACTTTCCCAGTACAAAAGTTCACCGGGCATGACTTTCCCAATACAAAAGTTGACCGGGCATGACTTTCCCAATACAAAAGTTCACCGGGCATGACTTTCCCAATACAAAAGTTGACCGGGCATGACTTTCCCAATACAAAAGCTCACCGGGCATGACTTTCCCAATACAAAAGTTCACCGGGAATGACTTTCCCAATACAAAAGTTCACCGGGCATGACTTTCCCAATACAAAAGTTCACCGGGCATGACTTTCCCAATACAAAAGTTCACCGGGCATGACTTTCCCAATACAAAAGTTCACCGGGCATGACTTTCCCAATACAAAAGTTCACCGGGCATGACTTTTCCAATACAAAAGTTCACCGGGCATGACTTTCCCAATACAAAAGTTGACCGGGCATGACTTTCCCAATACAAAAGTTCACCGGGCATGACTTTTCCCATACAAAAGTTCACCGGGCATGACTTTCCCAATACAAAAGTTCACCGGGCATGACTTTTCCCATACAAAAGTTCACCGGGCACGACATTCCCAATACAAAAGTTCACCGGGCATGACTTTCCCAATACAAAAGTTCACCGGGCATGACTTTCCCAGTACAAAAGTTCACCGGGCATGACTTTCCCAATACAAAAGTTCACCGGGCATGACTTTCCCAATACAAAAGTTCACCGGGCATGAATTTCCCAGTACAAAAGATCACCGGGCATGACTTTCCCAATACAAAAGTTCACCGGGCATGACTTTCCCAGTGCAAAAGTTCACCGGGCATGACTTTCCTAATACAAAAGTTGACCGGGCATGACTTTCCCAATACAAAAGTTCACCGGGCATGACTTTTCCCATACAAAAGTTCACCGGGCATGACTTTCCCCATACAAAAGTTCACCAGGCATGACTTTCCCAGTACAAAAGATCACCGGGCATGACTTTCCCAATACAAAAGTTCACCGGGCATGACTTTCCCAATACAAAAGTTCACCGGGCATGACTTTCCCAATACAAAAGTTCACCGGGCATGACTTTCCCAATACAAAAGTTCACCGGGCATGACTTTCCCAGTACAAAAGTTCACCGGGCATGACTTTCCCAATACAAAAGTTCACCGGGCATGACTTTCCCAATACAAAAGTTCACCGGGCATGACTTTCCCAATACAAAAGTTCACCGGGCATGACTTTTCCCATACAAAAGTTCACCGGGCATGACTTTTCCCATACAAAAGTTCACCAGGCATGACTTTCCAAGTACAAAAGATCACCGGGCATGACTTTCCCAATACAAAAGTTCAACGGGCATGACTTTCCCAATACAAAAGTTCACCGGGCATGACTTTCCCAATACAAAAGTTCACCGGGCATGACTTTCCCAATACAAAAGTTCACCGGGCATGACTTTCCCAGTACAAATGTTCACCGGGCATGACTTTCCCAATACAAAAGTTCACCGGGCATGACTTTCCCAATACAAAAGTTCACCGGGCATGACTTTTCCCATACAAAAGTTCACCGGGCATGACTTTTCCCATACAAAAGTTCACCGGGCATGACTTTCCAAGTACAAAAGATCACCGGGCATGACTTTCCCAATACAAAAGTTCAACGGGCATGACTTTCCCAATACAAAAGTTCACCGGGTATGACTTTCCCAATACAAAAGTTCACCGGGCATGACTTTCCCAATACAAAAGTTCACCGGGCATGACTTTCCCAGTACAAATGTTCACCGGGCATGACTTTCCCAATACAAAAGTTCACCGGGCATGACTTTCCCAATACAAAAGTTCACCTGGCATGACTTTTCCCATACAAAAGTTCACCGGGCATGACTTTCCCAATACAAAAGTTGACCGGGCATGACTTTCCCAATACAAAAGTTCACCGGGCATGACTTTCCCAATACAAAAGTTGACCGGGCATGACTTTCCCAATACAAAAGCTCACCGGGCATGACTTTCCCAATACAAAAGTTCACCGGGAATGACTTTCCCAATACAAAAGTTCACCGGGCATGACTTTCCCAATACAAAAGTTCACCGGGCATGACTTTCCCAATACAAAAGTTCACCGGGCATGACTTTCCCAATACAAAAGTTCACCGGGCATGACTTTCCCAATACAAAAGTTCACCGGGCATGACTTTTCCAATACAAAAGTTCACCGGGCATGACTTTCCCAATACAAAAGTTGACCGGGCATGACTTTCCCAATACAAAAGTTCACCGGGCATGACTTTTCCCATACAAAAGTTCACCGGGCATGACTTTCCCAATACAAAAGTTCACCGGGCATGACTTTTCCCATACAAAAGTTCACCGGGCACGACATTCCCAATACAAAAGTTCACCGGGCATGACTTTCCCAATACAAAAGTTCACCGGGCATGACTTTCCCAGTACAAAAGTTCACCGGGCATGACTTTCCCAATACAAAAGTTCACCGGGCATGACTTTCCCAATACAAAAGTTCACCGGGCATGAATTTCCCAGTACAAAAGATCACCGGGCATGACTTTCCCAATACAAAAGTTCACCGGGCATGACTTTCCCAGTGCAAAAGTTCACCGGGCATGACTTTCCTAATACAAAAGTTGACCGGGCATGACTTTCCCAATACAAAAGTTCACCGGGCATGACTTTTCCCATACAAAAGTTCACCGGGCATGACTTTCCCCATACAAAAGTTCACCAGGCATGACTTTCCCAGTACAAAAGATCACCGGGCATGACTTTCCCAATACAAAAGTTGACCGGGCATGACTTTCCCAATACAAAAGCTCACCGGGCATGACTTTCCCAATACAAAAGTTCACCGGGAATGACTTTCCCAATACAAAAGTTCACCGGGCATGACTTTCCCAATACAAAAGTTCACCGGGCATGACTTTCCCAATACAAAAGTTCACCGGGCATGACTTTCCCAATACAAAAGTTCACCGGGCATGACTTTCCCAATACAAAAGTTCACCGGGCATGACTTTTCCAATACAAAAGTTCACCGGGCATGACTTTCCCAATACAAAAGTTGACCGGGCATGACTTTCCCAATACAAAAGTTCACCGGGCATAACTTTTCCCATACAAAAGTTCACCGGGCATGACTTTCCCAATACAAAAGTTCACCGGGCATGACTTTTCCCATACAAAAGTTCACCGGGCACGACATTCCCAATACAAAAGTTCACCGGGCATGACTTTCCCAATACAAAAGTTCACCGGGCATGACTTTCCCAGTACAAAAGTTCACCGGGCATGACTTTCCCAATACAAAAGTTCACCGGGCATGACTTTCCCAATACAAAAGTTCACCGGGCATGAATTTCCCAGTACAAAAGATCACCGGGCATGACTTTCCCAATACAAAAGTTCACCGGGCATGACTTTCCCAGTGCAAAAGTTCACCGGGCATGACTTTCCTAATACAAAAGTTGACCGGGCATGACTTTCCCAATACAAAAGTTCACCGGGCATGACTTTTCCCATACAAAAGTTCACCGGGCATGACTTTCCCCATACAAAAGTTCACCAGGCATGACTTTCCCAGTACAAAAGATCACCGGGCATGACTTTCCCAATACAAAAGTTCACCGGGCATGACTTTCCCAATACAAAAGTTCACCGGGCATGACTTTCCCAATACAAAAGTTCACCGGGCATGACTTTCCCAATACAAAAGTTCACCGGGCATGACTTTCCCAATACAAAAGTTCACCGGGCATGACTTTCCCAATACAAAAGTTCACCGGGCATGACTTTCCCAATACAAAAGTTCACCGGGCATGACTTTTCCAATACAAAAGTTCACCGGGCATGACTTTCCCAATACAAAAGTTGACCGGGCATGACTTTCCCAATACAAAAGTTCACCGGGCATGACTTTTCCCATACAAAAGTTCACCGGGCATGACTTTCCCAATACAAAAGTTCACCGGGCATGACTTTTCCCATACAAAAGTTCACCGGGCACGACATTCCCAATACAAAAGTTCACCGGGCATGACTTTCCCAATACAAAAGTTCACCGGGCATGACTTTCCCAGTACAAAAGTTCACCGGGCATGACTTTCCCAATACAAAAGTTCACCGGGCATGAATTTCCCAGTACAAAAGATCACCGGGCATGACTTTCCCAATACAAAAGTTCACCGGGCATGACTTTCCCAGTGCAAAAGTTCACCGGGCATGACTTTCCTAATACAAAAGTTGACCGGGCATGACTTTCCCAATACAAAAGTTCACCGGGCATGACTTTTCCCATACAAAAGTTCACCGGGCATGACTTTTCCCATACAAAAGTTCACCGGGCATGACTTTCCCCATACAAAAGTTCACCAGGCATGACTTTCCCAGTACAAAAGATCACCGGGCATGACTTTCCCAATACAAAAGTTCACCGGGCATGACTTTCCCAATACAAAAGTTCACCGGGCATGACTTTCCCAATACAAAAGTTCACCGGGCATGACTTTCCCAATACAAAAGTTCACCGGGCATGACTTTCCCAGTACAAAAGTTCACCGGGCATGACTTTCCCAATACAAAAGTTCACCGGGCATGACTTTCCCAATACAAAAGTTCACCGGGCATGACTTTCCCAATACAAAAGTTCACCGGGCATGACTTTTCCCATACAAAAGTTCACCGGGCATGACTTTTCCCATACAAAAGTTCACCAGGCATGACTTTCCAAGTACAAAAGATCACCGGGCATGACTTTCCCAATACAAAAGTTCACCGGGTATGACTTTCCCAATACAAAAGTTCACCGGGCATGACTTTCCCAATACAAAAGTTCACCGGGCATGACTTTCCCAGTACAAATGTTCACCGGGCATGACTTTCCCAATACAAAAGTTCACCGGGCATGACTTTCCCAATACAAAAGTTCACCTGGCATGACTTTTCCCATACAAAAGTTCACCGGGCATGACTTTCCTAATACAAAAGTTCACCGGGCATGACTTTCCCAGTACAAAAGATCACCGGGCATGACTTTTCCCAGTACAAAAGATCACCGGGCATGACTTTCCCAATACAAAAGTTCACCGGGCATGACTTTCCCAGTACAAAAGATCACCGGGCATGACTTTCCCAATACAAAAGTTCACCGGGCATGACTTTCCCAATACAAAAGTTCACCGGGCATGACTTTCCCAATACAAAAGTTCACCGGGCATGACTTTTCCCATACAAAAGTTGACCGGGCATGACTTTCCCAGTACAAAAGATCACCGGGCATGACTTTTCCCATACAAAAGTTCACCGGGCATGACTTTCCCAATACAAAAGTTCACCGGGCATGACTTTTCCCATACAAAAGTTCACCGGGCATGACTTTTCCCATACAAAAGTTCACCGGGCATGACTTTCCCAATACAAAAGTTCACCGGGCATGACTTTCCCAGTACAAAAGATCACCGGGCATGACTTTCCCAATACAAAAGTTCAACGGGCATGACTTTCCCAATACAAAAGTTCACCGGGCATGACTTTCCCAATACAAAAGTTCACCGGGCATGACTTTCCCAATACAAAAGTTCACCGGGCATGACTTTTCCCATACAAAAGTTCATCGGGCATGACTTTCCCAATACAAAAGTTCACCGGGCATGACTTTTCCCATACAAAAGTTCACCGGGCATGACTTTCCCAATACAAAAGTTCACCGGGCATGACTTTTCCCATACAAAAGTTCACCGGGCATGACTTTCCCAGTACAAAAGATCACCGGGCATGACTTTTCCCATACAAAAGATCACCGGGCATGACTTTTCCCATACAAAAGTTCACCGGGCATGACTTTTCCCATACAAAAGTTCACCGGGCATGACTTTCCCAATACAAAAGTTCACCGGGTATGACTTTCCCAATACAAAAGTTCACCGGGCATGACTTTCCCAGTACAAAAGATCACCGGGCATGACTTTCCCAATACAAAAGTTGACCGGGCATGACTTTCCTAATACAAAAGTTGACCGGGCATGACTTTCCCAGTACAAAAGATCACCGGGCATGACTTTCCCAATACAAAAGTTCACCGGGCATGACTTTCCCAGTACAAAAGATCACCGGGCATTACTTTCCCAATGCAAAAGTTGACCGGGCATGACTTTCCCAGTAAAAAAGATCACCGGGCATGACTTTCCCAGTACAAAAGTTCCCCGGGCATGACTTTCCCAGTACAAAAGATCACCGGGCATGACTTTCCCAATACAAAAGTTCACCGGGCATGACTTTCCCAATACAAAAGTTCACCGGGCATGACTTTCCCAATACAAAAGTTGACCGGGCATGACTTTCCCAATACAAAAGTTCACCGGGCATACTTTCCCAATACAAAAGTTCACCGGGCATGACTTTCCCAATACAAAAGTTCACCGGGCATGACTTTTCCCATACAAGAGTTCACCGGGCATGACTTTCCCAATACAAAAGTTCACCGGGCATGACTTTCCCATACAAATGTTCACCGGGCATGACTTTCCCAATACAAAAGTTCACCGGGCATGACTTTTCCCATACAAAAGTTCACCGGGCATGACTTTCCCAATACAAAAGTTCACCGGGCATGACTTTCCCAATACAAAAGTTGACGGGGCATGACTTTCCCAATACAAAAGTTGACCGGGCATGACTTTCCCAGTACAAAAGTTCACCGGGCATGACTTTCCCAATACAAAAGTTCACCGGGCATGACTTTCCCAATACAAAAGTTCACCGGGCATGACTTTCCCATACAAAAGTTCACCGGGCATGACTTTCCCAATACAAAAGTTCACCGGGCATGACTTTCCCAGTACAAAAGTTCACCGGGCATGACTTTCCCAATACAAAAGTTCACCGGGTATGACTTTCCCAATACAAAAGTTCACCGGGCATGACTTTTCCCATACAAATGTTCACCGGGCATGACTTTCCCAATACAAAAGTTCACCGGGCATGACTTTCCCAGTACAAAAGTTCACCGGGCATGACTTTCCCAATACAAAAGTTCACCGGGCATGACTTTCCCAATACAAAAGTTCACCGGGCATGACTTTCCCATTCAAAAGTTCACCGGGCATGACTTTCCCAATACAAAAGTTGACCGGGCATGACTTTACCAATACAAAAGTTCACCGGGCATGACTTTCCCAATACAAGGGCATGACTTTCCCAATACAAAAGTTCAACGGGCATGACTTTCCCAATACAAAAGTTCACCGGGCATGACTTTCCCAATACAAAAGTTCACCGGGCATGACTTTCCCAATACAAAAGTTCACCGGGCATGACTTTCCCAATACAAAAGTTCACCGGGCATGACTTTCCCAATACAAAAGTTCACCGGGCGTGACTTTTCCCATACAAAAGTTCACCGGGCATGACTTTCCCAGTACAAAAGATCACCGGGCATGACTTTCCCATACAAAAGTTCACCGGGCATGACTTTACCAATACAAAAGTTCACCGGGCATGACTTTCCCAATACAAAAGTTCACCGGGCATGACTTTCCCAATACAAAAGTTCACCGGGCATGACTTTCCCAGTACTAAAGATCACCGGGCATGACTTTCCCAATACAAAAGTTGACCGGGCATGACTTTCCCAATACAAAAGATCACCGGGCATGACTTTCCCAGTACAAAAGATCACCGGGCATGACTTTCCCAATACAAAAGTTCACCGGGCATGACTTTCCCAATACAAAAGTTCACCGGGCATGACTTTTCCCATACAAAAGTTCACCGGGCATGACTTTCCCAATACAAAAGTTCACCGGGCATGACTTTCCTAATACAAAAGTTGACCGGGCATGACTTTCCCAGTACAAAAGATCACGGGGCATGACTTTCCCAATACAAAAGTTCACCGGGCATGACTTTCCCAGTACAAAAGATCACCGGTCATGACTTTCCCAATACAAAAGTTGACCGGGCATGACTTTCCCAGTACAAAAGATCACCGGGCATGACTTTCCCAGTAGAAAAGTTCACCGGGCATGACTTTCCCAGTACAAAAGATCACCGGGCATGACTTTCCCAATACAAAAGTTGACCGGGCATGACTTTCCCAATACAAAAGTTCACCGGGCATGACTTTCCCAATACAAAAATTGACCGGGCATGACTTTCCCAATACAAAAGTTCACCGGGCATGACTTTCCCAATACAAAAGTTCACCGGGCATGACTTTCCCATACAAAAGTTCACCGGGCATGACTTTCCCAATACAAAAGTTCACCGGGCATGACTTTTCCCATACAAAAGTTCACCGGGCATGACTTTCCCAATACAAAAGTTCACCGGGCATGACTTTCCCAATACAAAAGTTCACCGGGCATGACTTTTCCAGTACAAAAGTTCACCGGGCATGACTTTCCCAATACAAAAGTTCACCGGGCATGACTTTCCCAATACAAAAGTTCACCGGGCATGACTTTTCCCATACAAATGTTCACCGGGCATGACTTTCCCAATACAAAAGTTCACCGGGCATGACTTTTCCCATACAAAAGTTCACCGGGCATGACTTTCCCAATACAAAAGTTCACCGGGCATGACTTTCCCAATACAAAAGTTCACCGGGCATGACTTTCCCATACAAAAGTTCACCGGGCATGACTTTTAAAATACAAAAGTTCACCGGGCATGACTTTCCCAGTACAAAAGATCACCGGGCATGACTTTCCCAATACAAAAGTTGACCGGGCATGACTTTCCCAATACAAAAGTTCACCGGGCATGACTTTCCCAATACAAAAGTTCACCGGGCATGACTTTCCCAATACAAGGGCATGACTTTCCCAATACAAAAGTTCACCGGGCATGACTTTCCCAATACAAAAGTTCACCGGGCATGACTTTCCCAATACAAAAGTTCACCGGGCATGACTTTCCCAATACAAAAGTTCACCGGGCATGACTTTTCCAATACAAAAGTTCACCGGGCATGACTTTCCCAATACAAAAGTTCACCGGGCATGACTTTCCCAATACAAAAGTTCACCGGGCATGACTTTTCCCATACAAAAGTTCACCGGGCATGACTTTCCCATACAAAAGTTCACCGGGCATGACTTTCCCAATACAAAAGTTCACCGGGAATGACTTTCCTAATACAAAAGTTCACCGGGCATGACTTTCCCAATACAAAAGTTCACCGGGCATGACTTTCCCAATACAAAAGTTCACCGGGCATGACTTTCCCAATACAAAAGTTCACCGGGCATGACTTTCCCAATACAAAAGTTCACCGGGCATGACTTTCCCAATACAAAAGTTCACCGGGCATGACTTTTCCAATACAAAAGTTCACCGGGCATGACTTTCCCAATACAAAAGTTCACCGGGCATGACTTTCCCAGTACAAAAGATCACCGGGCATGACTTTTCCCATACAAAAGTTCACCGGGCATGACTTTCCCAATACAAAAGTTCACCGGGCATGACTTTCCTAATACAAAAGTTCACCGGGCATGACTTTCCCAGTACAAAAGATCACCGGGCATGACTTTCCCAGTACAAAAGATCACCGGGCATGACTTTCCCAATACAAAAGTTGACCGGGCATGACTTTCCCAATACAAAAGTTCACCGGGCATGACTTTCCCAGTACAAAAGTTCACCGGGCATGACTTTCCCAATACAAAAGTTCACCGGGCATGACTTTCCCAATACAAAAGTTCACCGGGCATGACTTTCCCAATACAAAAGTTCACCGGGCATGACTTTCCCAATACAAAAGTTCACCGGGCATGACTTTTCCCATACAAATGTTCACCGGGCATGACTTTCCCAACACAAAAGTTCACCGGGCATGACTTTTCCCATACAAAAGTTCACCGTGCATGACTTTCCCAATACAAAAGTTCACCGGGCATGACTTTCCCAATACAAAAGTTCACCGAGCATGACTTTCCCATACAAAAGTTCACCGGGCATGACTTTCCCAATACAAAAGTTCACCGGGCATGACTTTCCCAGTACAAAAGATCACCGGGCATGACTTTCCCAATACAAAAGTTGACCGGGCATGACTTTCCCAATACAAAAGTTCACCGGGCATGACTTTCCTAATACAAAAGTTCACCGGGCATGACTTTCCCAATACAAAAGTTGACCGGGCATGACTTTCCCAATACAAAAGTTCACCGGGCATAACTTTCCCAGTACAAAAGATCACCGGGCATGACTTTCCCAATACAAAAGTTGACCGGGCATGACTTTCCCAATACAAAAGTTCACCGGGCATAACTTTCCCAGTACAAAAGATCACCGGGCATGACTTTCCCAATACAAAAGTTCACCGGGCATGACTTTCCCAATACAAAAGTTCACCGCGCATGACTTTCCCAATAGAAAAGTTCACCGGGCATGACTTTCCCAATACAAAAGATCACCGGGCATGACTTTCAAAATACAAAAGTTCACCGGGCATGACTTTTCCCATACAAAAGTTCACCGGGCATGACTTTCCCAATACAAAAGTTCACCGGGCATGACTTTTCCCATACAAATGTTCACCGGGCATGACTTTCCCAATACAAAAGTTCACCGGGCATGACTTTCCCATTACAAAAGTTTACCGGGCATGACTTTTCCCATACAAATGTTCACCGGGCATGACTTTCCCAATACAAAAGTTCACCGGGCATGACTTTTCCCATACAAAAGTTCACCGGGCATGATTTTCCCAATACAAAAGTTCACCGGGCATGACTTTCCCAATACAAAAGTTCACCGGGCATGACTTTCCCAATACAAAAGTTGACCGGGCATGACTTTCCCAATACAAAAGTTGACCGGGCATGACTTTCCCAGTACAAAAGTTCACCGGGCATGACTTTCCCAATACAAAAGTTCACCGGGCATGACTTTCCCAATACAAAAGTTCACCGGGCATGACTTTCCCATACAAAAGTTCACCGGGCATGACTTTCCCAACACAAAAGTTCACCGGGCATGACTTTTCCCATACATAAGTTCACCGGGCATGACTTTCCCAATACAAAAGTTCACCGGGCATGACTTTCCCAACACAAAAGTTCACCGGGCATGACTTTTCCCATACATAAGTTCACCGGGCATGACTTTCCCAATACAAAAGTTCACCGGGCATGACTTTTCCCATACAAAAGTTGACCGGGCATGACTTTCCCAATACAAAAGTTGACCGGGCATGACTTTCCCAATACAAAAGTTCACCGGGCATGACTTTTCCCATACAAAAGTTCACCGGGCATGATTTTCCCATACAAAAGTTCACAGGGCATGACTTTCCCAATACAAAAGTTGACCGGGCATGACTTTCCCAATACAAAAGTTCACCGGGCATGACTTTTCCCATACAAAAGTTCACCGGGCATGACTTTTCCCATACAAATGTTCACCGGGCATGACTTTCCCAATACAAAAGTTCACCGGGCATGACTTTTCCCATACAAAGGTTCACCGGGCATGACTTTCCCAATACAAAAGTTGACCGGGCATGACTTTCCCAATACAAAAGTTCACCGGGCATGACTTTCCCAATACAAAAGTTCACCGGGCATGACTTTCCCATACAAAAGTTCACCGGGCATGACTTTTTCCATACAAAAGTTCACCGGGCATGACTTTCCCAGTACAAAAGATCACCGGGCATGACTTTCCCAATACAAAAGATCACCGGGCATGACTTTCCCAAAACAAAAGTTGACCGGGCATGACTTTCCCAATACAAAAGATCACCGGGCATGACTTTTCCCATACAAAAGTTCACCGGGCATGACTTTCCCAATACAAAAGTTCACCGGCATGACTTTCCCAATACAAAAGTTCACCGGGCATGACTTTCCCAATACAAAAGTTCACCGGGCATGACTTTCCCAATACAAAAGTTCACCGGGCATGACTTTCCCAATACAAAAGTTCACCGGGCATGACTTTCCCAATGCAAAAGTTCACCGGGCATGACTTTTCCCATACAAAAGTTCACCGGGCATGACTTTCCCAGTACAAAAGTTCACCGAGCATGACTTTCCCATACAAAAGTTCACCGGGCATGACTTTCCCAATACAAAAGTTCACCGGGCATGACTTTCCCAATACAAAAGATCACCGGGCATGACTTTCCCAATACAAAAGTTCACCGGGCATGACTTTCCCAATACAAAAGTTCACCGGGCATGACTTTCCAGTACAAAAGTTCACCGGGCATGACTTTCCCAATACAAAAGTTCACCGGGCATGACTTTCCCAATACAAAAGTTCACCGGGCATGACTTTCCAATACAAAAGTTCACCGGGCATGACTTTCCCAATACAAAAGTTCACCGGGCATGACTTTCCCAATACAAAAGTTCACCGGCATGACTTTTCCCATACAAAAGTTCACCGGGCATGACTTTCCCAATACAAAAGTTCACCGGGCATGACTTTCCCAATACAAAAGTTCACCGGGCATGACTTTCCCAATACAAAAGTTCAGCGGGCATGACTTTCCCAGTACAAAAGATCACCGGGCATGACTTTCCAGTACAAAAGATCACCGGGCATGACTTTCCCAATACAAAAGTTCACCGGGCATGACTTTCCCAATACAAAAGTTCACCGGGCATGACTTTCCCAATACAAAAGTTCATCGGGCATGACTTTCCCAATACAAAAGTTCACCGGGCATGACTTTCCCAGTACAAAAGATCACCGGGCATGACTTTCCCAATACAAAAGTTCACCGGGCATGACTTTCCCAGTACAAAAGATCACCGGGCATGACTTTCCCAATACAAAAGTTGACCGGGCAAGACTTTCCCAGTACAAATGTTCACCGGGCATGACTTTCCCAGTACAAATGTTCACCGGGCATGACTTTCCCAATACAAAAGTTCACCGGGCATGACTTTCTCAATACAAAAGTTCACCGGGCATGACTTTCCCAGTACAAAAGATCACCGGGCATGACTTTCCCAATACAAAAGTTGACCGGGCATGACTTTCCCAGTACAAATGTTCACCGGGCATGACTTTCCCAATACAAAAGTTCACCGGGCATGACTTTCCCAATACAAAAGTTCACCGGACATGACTTTTCCCATACAAAAGTTCACCGGCATGACTTTCCCAATACAAAAGTTCACCGGGCATGACTTTTCCCATACAAAAGTTCACCGGGCATGACTTTCCCAATACAAAAGATCACCGGGCATGACTTTCCCAATACAAAGTTGACCGGGCATGACTTTTCCCATACTAAAGTTCACCGGGCATGACTTTCCCAATACAAAAGTTGACCGGGCATGACTTTCCCAGTACAAAAGATCACCGGGCATGACTTTCCCAATACAAAAGTTCACCGGGCATGACTTTCCCAATACAAAAGTTCACCGGGCATGACTTTCCCAATACAAAAGTTCACCGGGCATGACTTTCCCAATACAAAAGTTCACCGGGCATGACTTTCCCAATACAAAAGTTCGCCGGGCATGACTTTCCCAGTACAAAAGATCACCGGGCATGACTTTCCCAATACAAAAGTTGACCGGGCATGACTTTCCCAATACAAAAGTTGACCGGGCATGACTTTCCCAATACAAAAGTTCACCGGGCATGACTTTCCCAGTACAAAAGATCACCGGGCATGACTTTTCCCATACAAAAGTTCACCGGGCATGACTTTCCCAGTACAAAAGTTCACCGGGCATGACTTTCCCAATACAAAAGATCACCGGGCATGACTTTCCCAATACAAAAGTTCACCGGGCATGACTTTTCCCATACAAAAGTTCACCGGGCATGACTTTCCCAGTACAAAAGATCACCGGGCATGATTTTCCCATACAAAAGTTGACCGGGCATGGCTTTCCCAACACAAAAGTTCACCGGGCATGACTTTCCCAATACAAAAGTTCACCGGGCATGACTTTCCCAATACAAAAGTTGACCGGGCATGACTTTCCCAGTACAAAAGATCACCGGGCATGACTTTTCCCATACAAAAGTTCACCGGGCATGACTTTCCCAATACAAAAGTTGACCGGGCATGACATTCCCAATACAAAAGTTCACCGGGCATGACTTTCCCAGTACAAAAGAACACCGGGCATGACTTTCCCAATACAAAAGTTCACCGGGCATGACTTTCCCAGTACAAAAGATCACCGGGCATGACTTTCCCAATACAAAAGTTGACCGGGCATGACTTTCCCAATACAAAAGATCACCGGGCATGACTTTTCCCATACAAAAGTTCACCGGGCATGACTTTCCCAATACAAAAGTTCACCGGGCATGACTTTCCCAATACAAAAGTTCACCGGGCATGACTTTCCCAATACAAAAGTTCACCGGGCATGACTTTCCCAATACAAAAGTTCACCGGGCATGACTTTCCCAATACAAAAGATCACCGGGCATGACTTTCCCAATACAAAAGTTGACCGGACATGACTTTTCCCATACAAAAGTTCACCGGGCATGACTTTCCCAATACAAAAGTTGACCGGGCATGACTTTCCCATACAAAATATCACCGGGCATGACTTTCCCAATTCAAAAGTTGACCGGGCATGACTTTCCCAGTACAAAAGATCACCGGGCATGACTTTCCCAATACAAAAGTTCACCGGGCATGACTTTCCCAGTACAAAAGATCACCGGGCATGATTTTCCCATACAAAAGTTGACCGGGCATGGCTTTCCCAACACAAAAGTTCACCGGGCATGACTTTCCCAATACAAAAGTTCACCGGGCATGACTTTCCCAATACAAAAGTTGACCGGGCATGACTTTCCCAGTACAAAAGATCACCGGGCATGACTTTTCCCATGCAAAAGTTCACCGGGCATGACTTTCCCAATACAAAAGTTCACCGGGCATGACTTTTCCCATACAAAAGTTCATCGGGCATGACTTTCCCAATACAAAAGTTCACCGGGCATGACTTTCCCAATACAAAAGTTCACCGGGCATGACTTTCCCATACAAAAGTTCACCGGGCATGACTTTCCCAGTGCAAAAGATCACCGGGCATGACTTTCCCAATACAAAAGTTGACCGGGCATGACTTTCCCAATACAAAAGTTCACCGGGCATGACTTTCCCAATACAAAAGTTCACCGGGCATGACTTTCCCAGTACAAAAGATCACCGGGCATGATTTTCCCAATACAAAAGTTCACCGGGCATGACTTTCCCAATACAAAAGTTCACCGGCCATGACTTTCCCAATACAAAAGTTCACCGGGCATGGCTTTCCCAACACAAAAGTTCACCGGGCATGACTTTCCCAATACAAAAGTTCACCGGGCATGACTTTCCCAATACAAAAGTTGACCGGGCATGACTTTCCCAGTACAAAAGATCACCGGGCATGACTTTTCCCATGCAAAAGTTCACCGGGCATGACTTTCCCAATACAAAAGTTGACCGGGCATGACTTTCCCAATACAAAAGTTCACCGGGCATGACTTTCCCAGTACAAAAGATCACCGGGCATGACTTTCCCAATACAATAGTTGACCGGGCATGACTTTCCCAATACAAAAGTTGACAGGGCATGACTTTCCCAATACAAAAGTTCACCGGGCATGACTTTCCCAGTACAAAAGATCACCGGGCATGACTTCCCCAATACAAAAGTTCACCGGGCATGACTTTCCCAATACAAAAGTTCACCGGGCATGACTTTCCCAATGCAAAAGTTGACCGGGCATGACTTTCCCAGTACAAAAGATCACCGGGCATGACTTTCCCAATACAAAATTTCACCGGGCATGACATTCCCAGTACAAAAGATCACCGGGCATGACTTTCCCAATACAAAAGTTGACCGGGCATGACTTTCCCAATACAAAAGTTGACCGGGCATGTCTTTCTAATACAAAAGTTCACCGGGCATGACTTTCCCAATACAAAAGTTCAACGGGCATGACTTTCCCAATACAAAAGTTCACCTGGCATGACTTTCCCAGTACAAAAGTTCACCGGGCATGACTTTCCCAATACAAAAGTTCACCGGGCATGACTTTCCCAATACAAAAGTTCACCGGGCATGACTTTCCCAATACAAAAGTTCACCGGGCATGACTTTCCCAATACAAAAGTTCACCGGGCATGACTTTCCCAGTACAAAAGATCACCGGGCATGACTTTCCCAATACAAAGGTTGACCGGGCATGACTTTCCCAATACAAAAGTTCACCGGGCAGGACTTTCCCAATACAAAAGTTCACCGGGCATGACTTTCCCAATACAAAAGTTCACCGGGCATGACTTTCCCAGTACAAAAGATCACCGGGCATGACTTTCCCAATACAAAAGTTGACCGGGCATGACTTTCCCAATACAAAAGTTCTCCGGGCATGACTTTCCCACTACAAAAGTTCACCGGCCATGACTTTCCCAATACAAAAGTTCACCGGACATGACTTTCCCAATACAAAAGTTCACCGGGCATGACTTTTCCCATACAAAAGTTCACCGGGCATGACTTTCCCAATACAAAAGTTCACCGGGCATGACTTTCCCAGTACAAAAGATCACCGGGCATGACTTTCCCAATACAAAAGTTCACCGGGCATGACTTTCCCATACAAAAGATCACCGGGCATGATTTTCCCAATACAAAAGTTCACCGGGCATGACTTTCCCAATACAAAAGTTCACCGGGCATGACTTTCCCAATACAAAAGTTCACCGGGCATGACTTTCCCAATACAAAAGTTCACCGGGCATGACTTTTCCCATACAAAAGTTCACCGGGCATGACTTTCCCAATACAAAAGTTCACCGGGCATGACTTTCCCAGTACAAAAGATCACCGGGCATGACTTTCCCAATACAAAAGTTCACCGGGCATGACTTTCCCAGTACAAAAGATCACCGGGCATGACTTTCCCAATACAAAAGTTCACCGGGCATGACTTTCCCAATACAAAAGTTTACCGGGCATGACTTTCCCAATACAAAAGTTCACCGGGCATGACTTTTCCCATACAAAAGTTCACCGGGCATGACTTTCCCAATACAAAAGTTCACCGGGCATGACTTTCCCAGTACAAAAGATCACCGGGCATGACTTTCCCAATACAAAAGTTCACCGGGCATGACTATCCCATACAAAAGTTCACCGGGCATGACTTTCCCAATACAAAAGTTCACCGGGCATGACTTTCCCAATACAAAAGATCACCGGGCATGACTTTCCCAATACAAAAGTTCACCGGGCATGACTTTTCCCATACAAAAGTTCACCGGGCATGACTTTCCCAGTACAAAAGATCACCGGGCATGACTTTCCCAATACAAAAGTTCACCGGGCATGACTTTCCCAATACAAAAGTTCACCGGGCATGATTTTTCCCATACAAAAGTTCACCGAGCATGACTTTCCCAATACAAAAGTTCACCGGGCATGACTTTCCCAATACAAAAGTTCACAGGGCATGACTTTCCCAATACAAAAGTTCACCGGGCATGACTTTCCCAATACAAAAGTTCACCGGGCATGACTTTCCCAATACAAAAGTTCACCGGGCATGACATTCCCAGTACAAAAGATCACCGGGAATGACTTTCCCAATACAAAAGTTGACCGGGCATGACTTTCCCAGTACAAATGTTCACCGGGCATGACTTTCCCAATACAAAAGTTCACCGGGCATGACTTTCCCAATACAAAAGTTCACCGGGCATGACTTTTCCCATACAAAAGTTCACCGGGCATGACTTTCCCAATACAAAAGTTCACCGGGCATGACTTTCCCAGTACAAAAGATCACCGGGCATGACTTTCCCAATACAAAAGTTCACCGGGCATGACTTTCCCATACAAAAGTTCACCGGGCATGACTTTCCCAATACAAAAGTTCACCGGGCATGACTTTCCCAATACAAAAGATCACCGGGCATGACTTTCCCAATACAAAAGTTCACCGGGCATGACTTTTCCCATACAAAAGTTCACCGGGCATGACTTTCCCAGTACAAAAGATCACCGGGCATGACTTTCCCAATACAAAAGTTCACCGGGCATGACTTTCCCAATACAAAAGTTCACCGGGCATGACTTTTCCCATACAAAAGTTCACCGGGCATGACTTTCCAATACAAAAGTTCACCGGGCATGACTTTCCCAATACAAAAGTTCACCGGGCATGACTTTCCCAATACAAAAGTTCACCGGGCATGACTTTCCCAATACAAAAGTTCACCGGGCATGACTTTCCCAATACAAAAGTTCACCGGGCATGACATTCCCAGTACAAAAGATCACCGGGCATGACTTTCCCAATACAAAAGTTGACCGGGCATGACTTTCCCAGTACAAATGTTCACCGGGCATGAATTTCCCAATACAAAAGTTCACCGGGCATGACTTTCCCAATACAAAAGTTCACCGGGCATGACTTTTCCCATACAAAAGTTCACCGTGCATGACTTTCCCAATACAAAAGTTCACCGGCATGACTTTGCCAATACAAAAGTTCACCGGGCATGACTTTCCCAATACAAAAGTTCACCGGGCATGACTTTCCCAATACAAAAGTTCACCGGGCATGACTTTCCCAATACAAAAGTTCACCGGGCATGACTTTCCCAATACAAAAGTTCACCGGGCATGACTTTTCCCATACAAAAGTTCACCGGGCATGACTTTCCCAATACAAAAGTTCACCGGGCATGACTTTCCCAATACAAAAGATCACCGGGCATGACTTTCCCAGTACAAAAGTTCACCGGGCATGACTTTCCTAATACAAAAGTTGACCGGGCATGACTTTCCCAATACAAAAGTTCACCGGGCATGACTTTCCCAGTACAAAAGATCACCGGGCATTAATTTTTCCATACAAAAGTTCACCGGGCATGACTTTCCCAGTACAAAAGATCACCGGGCATGACTTTCCCAATACAAAAGTTCACGGGCATGACTTTCCCAATACAAAAGTTCACCGGGCATGACTTTCCCAATACAAAAGTTCACCGGGCATGACTTTCCCAGTACAAAAGATCACCGGGCATGATTTTCCCAGTACAAAAGTTGACCGGGCATGACTTTCCCAATACAAAAGTTCACCGGGCATGACTTTCCCAATACAAAAGTTTACCGGGCATGACTTTCCCAATACAAAAGTTGACCGGGCATGACTTTCCCAATACAAAAGTTCACCGGGCATGACTTTCCCAATACAAAAGTTCACCGGGCATGACTTTCCCAGTACAAAAGTTCACCGGGCATGACTTTCCCAGTACAAAAGGTCACCGGGCATGACTTTCCAATACAAAAGTTGACCGGGCATGACTTTCCCAACACAAAAGTTCACCGGGCATGACTTTCCCAGTACAAAAGATCACCGGGCATGACTTTCCCAATACAAAAGTTGACCGGGCATGACTTTCCCAACACAAAAGTTCACCGGGCATGACTTTTCCCATACAAAAGTTGACCGGGCATTACTTTCCCAGTACAAAAGATCACCGGGCATGACTTTTCCCATACAAAAGTTCACCGGGCATGACTTTCCCAATACAAAAGTTCACCGGGCATGACTTTCCCAGTACAAAAGTTCACCGGGCATGACTTTCCCAATACAAAAGATCACCGGGCATGACTTTCCCAATACAAAAGTTCACCGGGCATGACTTTCCAATACAAAAGTTCACCGGGCATGACTTTCCCAATACAAAAGTTGACCGGGCATAACTTTCCCAATACAAAAGTTCACCGGGCATGACTTTCCCAATACAAAAGTTCACCGGGCATGACTTTCCAATACAAAAGTTCACCGGGCATGACTTTCCCAATACAAAAGTTCACCGGGCATGACTTTCCCAATACAAAAGTTCACCGGGCATGACTTTCCCAATACAAAAGTTCACCGGGCATGACTTTCCCAGTACAAAAGTTCACCGGGCATGACTTTCCCAATACAAAAGTTCACCGGGCATGACTTTCCCAATACAAAAGTTCACCGGGCATGACTTTTCCCATACAAAAGTTCACCGGGCATGACTTTCCCAATACAAAAGTTCACCGGGCATGACTTTCCCAATACAAAAGTTCACCGGGCATGACTTTCCCATACAAAAGTTCACCGGGCATGACTTTTCCCATACAAAAGTTCACCGGGCATGACTTTCCCAGTACAAAAGATCACCGGGCATGACTTTCCCAATACAAAAGTTCACCGGGCATGACTTTCCCAATACAAAAGTTCACCGGGCATGACTTTTCCCATACAAAAGTTCACCGGGCATGATTTTCCCAGTACAAAAGTTGACCGGGCATGACTTTCCCAATACAAAAGTTGACCGGGCATGACTTTTCCCATACAAAAGTTCACCGGGAATGACTTTCCCAGTACAAAAGATCACCGGGCATGACTTTCCCAATACAAAAGTTGACCGGGCATGACTTTCCCAATACAAAAGTTCACCGGGCATGACTTTCCCAATACAAAAGTTTACCGGGCATGACTTTCCCAATACAAAAGTTGACCGGGCATGACTTTCCCAATACAAAAGTTCACCGGGCATGACTTTCCCAATACAAAAGTTCACCGGGCATGACTTTCCCAGTACAAAAGTCACCGGGCATGACTTTCCCAGTACAAAAGATCACCGGGCATGACTTTCCCAATACAAAAGTTGACCGGGCATGACTTTCCCAACACAAAAGTTCACCGGGCATGACTTTCCAGTACAAAAGATCACCGGGCATGACTTTCCCAATACAAAAGTTGACCGGGCATGACTTTCCCAACACAAAAGTTCACCGGGCATGACTTTTCCCATACAAAAGTTGACCGGGCATGACTTTCCCAGTACAAAAGATCACCGGGCATGACTTTTCCCATACAAAAGTTCACCGGCATGACTTTCCCAATACAAAAGTTCACCGGGCATGACTTTCCCAGTACAAAAGTTCACCGGGCATGACTTTCCCAATACAAAAGATCACCGGGCATGACTTTCCCAATACAAAAGTTCACCGGGCATGACTTTCCCAATACAAAAGTTCACCGGGCATGACTTTCCAATACAAAAGTTGACCGGGCATGACTTTCCCAATACAAAAGTTCACCGGGCATGACTTTCCCAATACAAAAGTTCACCGGGCATGACTTTCCCAATACAAAAGTTGACCGGGCATGACTTTCCCAATACAAAAGTTCACCGGGCATGACTTTCCCAATACAAAAGTTCACCGGGCATGACTTTCCCAATACAAAAGTTCACCGGGCATGACTTTCCCAGTACAAAAGTTCACCGGGCATGACTTTCCCAATACAAAAGTTCACCGGGCATGACTTTCCCAATACAAAAGTTCACCGGGCATGACTTTTCCCATACAAAAGTTCACCGGGCATGACTTTCCCAATACAAAAGTTCACCGGGCATGACTTTCCCAATACAAAAGTTCACCGGGCATGACTTTCCCATACAAAAGTTCACCGGGCATGACTTTTCCCATACAAAAGTTCACCGGGCACGACTTTCCCAGTACAAAAGATCACCGGGCATGACTTTCCCAATACAAAGTTCACCGGGCATGACTTTCCCAATACAAAAGTTCACCGGGCATGACTTTTCCCATACAAAAGTTCACCGGGCATGACTTTCCCAGTACAAAAGATCACCGGGCATGACTTTCCCAATACAAAAGTTCACCGGGCATGACTTTCCCAATACAAAAGTTCACCGGGCATGACTTTCCCAATACAAAAGTTCACCGGGCATGACTTTTCCCATACAAAAGTTCACCGAGCATGACTTTCCCAGTACAAAAGATCACCGGGCATGACTTTCCCAATACAAAAGTTGACCGGGCATGACTTTCCCAATACAAAAGTTCACCGGGCATGACTTTCCAAAGTTCACCGGGCATGATTTTTCCCATACAAAAGTTCACCGGGCATGACTTTCCCAATACAAAAGTTCACCGGGCATGACTTTCCCAATACAAAAGTTGACCGGGCATGACTTTCCCAGTACAAAAGTTCACCGGGCATGACTTTCCCAGTACAAAAGTTCACCGGGCATGACTTTCCCAATACAAAAGTTCACCGGGCATGACTTTCCCAATACAAAAGTTCACCGGGCATGACTTTCCCAATACAAAAGTTCACCGGGCATGACTTTCCCAGTACAAAAGTTCACCGGGCATGACTTTCCCAATACAAAAGTTGACCGGGCATGACTTTCCCAATACAAAAGTTCACCGGGCATGACTTTCCCAATACAAAAGTTCACCGGGCATGACTTTCCCAATACAAAAGTTCACCGGGCATGACTTTCCCAATACAAAAGTTCACCGGGCATGACTTTCCCAATACAAAAGTTGACCGGGCATGACTTTCCCAATACAAAAGTTCACCGGGCATGACTTTCCCAATACAAAAGTTGACCGGGCATGACTTTCCCAATACAAAAGTTGACCGGGCATGACTTTCCCAGTACAAAAGTTCACCGGGCATGACTTTCCCAATACAAAAGTTCACCGGGCATGACTTTCCCAATACAAAAGTTCACCGGGCATGACTTTCCCAGTACAAAAGTTCACCGGGCATGACTTTCCCAATACAAAAGTTCACCGGGCATGACTTTCCCAATACAAAAGTTCACCGGGCATGACTTTCCCAATACAAAAGTTCACCGGGCATGACTTTCCCAATACAAAAGTTGACCGGGCATGACTTTCCCAATACAAAAGTTCACCGGGCATGACTTTCCCAATACAAAAGTTCACCGGGCATGACTTTCCAATACAAAAGTTGACCGGGCATGACTTTCCCAATACAAAAGTTCACCGGGCATGACTTTCCCAATACAAAAGTTCACCGGGCATGACTTTCCCAATACAAAAGTTCACCGGGCATGACTTTCCCAGTACAAAAGTTCACCGGGCATGACTTTCCCAATACAAAAGTTCACCGGGCATGACTTTCCCAATACAAAAGTTCACCGGGCATGACTTTTCCCATACAAAAGTTCACCGGGCATGACTTTCCCAATACAAAAGTTCACCGGGCATGACTTTCCCAATACAAAAGTTCACCGGGCATGACTTTCCCATACAAAAGTTCACCGGGCATGACTTTTCCCATACAAAAGTTCACCGGGCACGACTTTCCCAGTACAAAAGATCACCGGGCATGACTTTCCCAATACAAAAGTTCACCGGGCATGACTTTCCCAATACAAAAGTTCACCGGGCATGACTTTTCCCATACAAAAGTTCACCGGGCATGACTTTCCCAGTACAAAAGATCACCGGGCATGACTTTCCCAATACAAAAGTTCACCGGGCATGACTTTCCCAATACAAAAGTTCACCGGGCATGACTTTCCCAATACAAAAGTTCACCGGGCATGACTTTTCCCATACAAAAGTTCACCGAGCATGACTTTCCCAGTACAAAAGATCACCGGGCATGACTTTCCCAATACAAAAGTTGACCGGGCATGACTTTCCCAATACAAAAGTTCACCGGGCATGACTTTCCAAAGTTCACCGGGCATGATTTTTCCCATACAAAAGTTCACCGGGCATGACTTTCCCAATACAAAAGTTCACCGGGCATGACTTTCCCAATACAAAAGTTGACCGGGCATGACTTTCCCAGTACAAAAGTTCACCGGGCATGACTTTCCCAGTACAAAAGTTCACCGGGCATGACTTTCCCAATACAAAAGTTCACCGGGCATGACTTTCCCAATACAAAAGTTCACCGGGCATGACTTTCCCAATACAAAAGTTCACCGGGCATGACTTTCCCAGTACAAAAGTTCACCGGGCATGACTTTCCCAATACAAAAGTTGACCGGGCATGACTTTCCCAATACAAAAGTTCACCGGGCATGACTTTCCCAATACAAAAGTTCACCGGGCATGACTTTCCCAATACAAAAGTTCACCGGGCATGACTTTCCCAATACAAAAGTTCACCGGGCATGACTTTCCCAATACAAAAGTTGACCGGGCATGACTTTCCCAATACAAAAGTTCACCGGGCATGACTTTCCCAATACAAAAGTTGACCGGGCATGACTTTCCCAATACAAAAGTTCAACGGGCATGACTTTCCCAGTACAAAGTTCACCGGGCATGACTTTCCCAATACAAAAGTTCACCGGGCATGACTTTCCCAATACAAAAGTTCACCGGGCATGACTTTCCCAGTACAAAAGTTCACCGGGCATGACTTTCCCAATACAAAAGTTCACCGGGCATGACTTTCCCATACAAAAGTTCACCGGGCATGACTTTCCCAGTACAAAAGTTCACCGGGCATGACTTTCCCAATACAAAAGTTCACCGGGCATGACTTTCCCAATACAAAAGTTCACCGGGCATGACTTTCCCATACAAAGTTCACCGGGCATGACTTTTCCCATACAAAAGTTCACCGGGCATGACTTTCCCAGTACAAAAGATCACCGGGCATGACTTTCCCAATACAAAAGTTCACCGGGCATGACTTTCCCAATACAAAAGTTCACGGGCATGACTTTTCCCATACAAAAGTTCACCGGGCATGACTTTCCCAGTACAAAAGATCACCGGGCATGACTTTCCCAATACAAAAGTTCACCGGGCATGATTTTCCCAATACAAAAGTTCACCGGGCATGACTTTCCCAATACAAAAGTCACGGGCATGACTTTTCCATACAAAAGTTCCACTAGCATGACTTTCCCAGTACAAAAGATCACCGGGCATGAATTTCCCAATACAAAGTTGACCGGGCATGACTTTCCCAATACAAAGTTCACCGGGCATGACCTTTCCAATACCAAAGT